>NC_057814.1:616952659-616964502 GCF_018294505.1 Triticum aestivum
ATTTTCTGTTTTTTTCTTTCGCGAGAGTCACGGTTTTACTTCCGCGAGAGGCATGGTTGTGCTTTCGTGAGAGTCACGGCCGTGCCTCTCGGAAAAGGAAAAACAAAACATGTTTTCTGTTTTTTTTTCGCGAGAGTCACGGTTTTGCTTCCGTGAGAGGCACGGTTGTGCTTTCGCGAGAGTCACGGCCGTGCCTCTCGGAAAGGGAAAAATAGGCGTTTTCTGTTTTTTTCTTTCGCGAGAGTCACGGTTTTTGCTTTTGCCAGAGGCACGGTTGTGCTTTCGCAAGAGTCACGGGCGTGCCTCTTTCGGAAAGGAAAAAAAACGTGTTTTCTGTTTTTTTTCTTTCCACGAAAGTCACGGTTTTGCTTCCACGAGAGGCACGGTTGTGATTTCGCGAGAGGCACGGGCGTGCCTCTTCCGGAAAGGGAAAAAACCGTGCTCCCGGTTTGGTTTTTTCGTCTGGTTTTTTTGTGAAAAAAAAGTTCGTTAAAACCTATCAACAATGGATCTAGTTTTGAAGATCTCGACGCGAGAAATCCAATGATGAAAACGGTTTGAGATTTGGACGCACGGTTTAAGAGATAAAACGTTTTGAATAAACGAATCTACGAAAAAAGGGAAAACTCCCCGGTTGCGACAAGTGGCGCGCGGCATGTGCGCCACTTGTCGTGACATGAGAAGATGAAGTGTTCTTTGCAACGAGTACTCCTTAATTAATGATTTCGGACTATTGGCCGCCCTCGGGCAGCGACCGGATCGGAAACTGGCGCCCACGCAGACGGGCTAGCAAGCCACGGCCATTAGACTTCGCTACCACGGCCCATCTTTGCTCCCTATTTTTCTCTCTCGACGGTGCGCTGGCTCGCGGCGACAATGTCTCGCATTTAGTGAGATGATAGGATGTCTTGCCGCGTGCATCTAAAGTTCCAGGCCAGCCCAATAGCGACTTTGAAAGAAATACAGATGAAAAAGGAAAGCAACCACGATTCGATCCCGGGTTTCCAATATACTACTAATAGCTAGCGCTGCTAACCAGTGAGCTACAGAAGAGTTTTATTTATACCATAATCTACAATGTTGCGAGTATAGTTTAGTGGTAAAGTAGGGAGCGACCTACTTAGAGGGCATAGAGCCGTATTTCATAGGATTTTCCAGGTTATTTTTGTTGTTTGTTTTTCTTTATTTTTTTCACGGTTTTTCTTCGTTCTTACTCCATTTCACTGGTTTTATTTCCTTTTCTTTGGTTTTATTTGTTCTCTTCATGGTTCTAATTGTTTTTTATTTCCTTCTCTTTTTCTTTGTTTTGCTCCGGTCTTCTTTATTTATTTCTCGGTTTTCAATGCTTATTTTCTTTTCTTTCCTTTTTTTCTTTGCTTTTCTCGGTTTACCCCATGGTTTTTCATTATTTTTTTATACACGATTTTGGTACATATCTAATACATTTTTCTAATGCATGTTTAAATTTTTTTAATACATGGTCAATATTTTATCTATACGCATTTAAAAAAATTGAACCTTGATTTAGAAAATTCAAATACAAAATTAACATTTTTTGAATACATGGTCAAATTTTTATATATTTTTAACATTTTTAAATGCTTGATTAACATTTTTTAAACAAAATATTAACAGTTTTTAAACAAGGTCAACATTTTTTCTATATATCTGGCGGTGGCGTTGCCTCGATCTGGATATGGAGTTCCCATCTCATCGCGCTCGTCCTGGAGGCCTTGTGGTGGCACGGGGGAGCGGCCAAGCGAAAGCTTATCGACCTGGCGCCAACGACGGCGACGCTCGCGAGCGACACTCTCTTCTTGAAGACATTGTTGTGGTGCTCCTCTCCGCGGCTGGGTTCCGGGTGAAAACCTTTGTCCGCCTGGACTTGGCAACGACGATGCTCTACGCCGTTCTCCCTCTTGGGGGCGTTGTCATGGAGCTTAGGTGTTTAGGGCGAATCGTGGTGTTGTATTTGGTCCTACCTGTATTATTTTTCGATAGCGTAGTCGCATGTGTCACCTCATCTTCTTGTATCGTTCCACCGTGTACTCTGTTCGGTTGTTGCTTTATATATAAAACGGGGCAAAAATCTGTTTCGAGAGACCAGCAAAAGCCATTCTTGCGGGGAGACATATTCCAGTTTCCCATCAGTGCTCGATCTATCAGGATGGAACCGAGGACATAGACTATTTACTTGAGAAAGATTTTGTCGCAACTGTTCCTGCGTCGAGACGCATGATAACAGTTGCTTCAAAACCTAGCTACGGTTTTGTAAAAGGTAAACACCAATGCTGCTTTCCATGATAATGGATCAGGTGCTATCGGTGCTGCTCAACAAAACCAATGAGGAGAAGTTGTTCCTGGCGCAACAACTTATCATACGTGTGTACCCAATGCCTGCTCGACGGATGCTCTTTCGCTGCTAGAAGGGATTGATCTTGCCCATAGGCAGGGGTGCACGAATGTGGCTTTTGAAGCTGATTTTTTGGAGCTGGTTACTGCATGCAATGGCGAGATGGAGATCTACAATCCTTATGCTGCAATTCTATCTGAATGTTTTGCTAAGGACCATATGATTGATGGCATCTCCTTTGCACACTGTCCCAAGGGAAGCCAACCGACTCACGCATCAGCTGGCAAAGCCCTCTTATTAAACTCAATCAGATTTTAGCTGGGATGGTGATCCACCCTTTTTCTGGTGGCCTTTGTAATAAACGTAGTAACACTTTTGGCTAAACAAAAAAACACCGAGGTTTCCCTGTCAAAAAAAAGTTCAGGGAAAAGTCGATCACCAGTTTTTGTGATTGCTAAAATGATTGTGAAGTAAGAAAAAGTTCATTGGTTTAGAAAAAATTTAACGGGTTTGAAAAAAGTTAATGTAGTTGAAAAACTTCGATATTTTGAATAAATATTCATGGAATTTTTAAAGTTCGCATATTAAAAAAACGCATGATTTTGGGAAAAGTTCATGGACTTGAAAAATATTCATGAAATTTTAAAAAGTTCATGAATTTTAGAAAAATCATGAAAAAACTAGAAAATCCCTTCCTGTGAAAGACATGCCCCGAAAAACCGGGGGAAACTTTAGGAGGTTTTCAATACCGGTGAAAAAAAACAATATGGGCCGGCCCACTATGTAAGAGATCGGAAGGCTGTGTGGGTGTTACATACCATAACACCTATTTCTAGCACCATAATTGCAGAATAGGGTTTCCCACAATCCTATTTTACGCCTGCATGCATCTTCCAATAGGCATGATGCCTGTGAGTACTCCCTGCCTGGCCAACGCAAGTTGAAGTTGTTTACTCTCGACCAGTGAAACTTATTGTTATTCTTCCGATTTCTGGTTTGTCCTACTTTTATTTTTAATTAATCTGGATTTCGTTTTTCTTTCCTTTTTCTCCTTTCTGGGTTATTCCAGTTTAGATGGATCTTTTTTTTGGTTTTATTCCGATTTTGGTGGTTTTTTTATTTCTATTTCTTTTAATTTATGTTTTTATATTTTTATTTTCACTATACAATGAACATTTTCCTAACGTATAATGAACATCTTTTCAATACATATTGAGAATTTTATAAAATATTTATATTTTTAATGCATAACGAACACATTTAATATATAGTGAACATTTTTTAAACAGACAATGAAATTTTTTGTGTATTATACGTTGAACCTTTTTTACTGTACAGTGAACACTTTTAGTATATAGTGCACATTTTTAAATACACACTGAATATTTTTTGTATTATAGTAGGTTGAACCTTTTTTATTGTACGGTGAACGTTTTTGAAATATTGGGTTAACATTTTTTTAATATACATTGAACATTTTTAAGCACGTGATACAATGAATATTTTTTGAACTCATTGAACATTTTTTCGGTGGAAAATCCATAGAATCCCTGAAGAAGAAGATCAAAAGGAAACTACTTAACAGAGCGCCCCAAATACCTAACAATGCATCGCCGGAACGGGGCTGGCCTATTACTCTTGAACATGTGGGAAGCCTCCACCATTTGACACTTACCGGCATCAAATAGGAGGTATCCATGTCGGCATCGAAGGCTCTACTTGTGACGATTGTTCCAACACGTGGTCCTCGACAATTCTTGACGATTGCCCATTGCATTTCGTTAGTAATTGGGCCACATTACATGTCTCTTCAAACTTGCGCTCAATGAAGACACATGCGTCACCATTGTCTTGCTCCGTTTGGTACCTTCCCTCCTCACCACCTAAATTACCTTACCCACCATCCCTACGCGTGATCGCGATATACCACCCCTTGCTCGCCAGGTCGCCATCGTCAAGAAGTCCAAGGTCACAAAACTTCCCAGCACTCGCGGAGCTTAGTTAGGGCTAAACCATGTCATGGCCCGCCCAGTCTACGGAATATGCATGAGTAAGGGAGTAGTTAGTGAGCGAAACAACCATTATGTACGAGTGAAAGCCTAGCATGGCCCGGCCTATTTTATTAGTGTAGCGCCACCACTGCTTCTCAGTGTCACCCTTGGCTCTGTTAATAATTGCATTCACTGCCAACGCCCATCTGCGGGGCATTCATGGTCGTTTGTGCTAAGATATCATCCTTCATGTAAGTTCTGAGGAGATGATACTGAATTTTGCTAGTCAACATACACATGTGCAATAGCACATGATGTCTGTTACTCTTGCTAGGCCTCCAAGCTATGGGGAGTTCCTATTTGTTGCTCCTTAGAGGGATGCATGTAGAAGGGATAATAAGATACAATAAATGATTCTAAAAAAATAAAGATACAATTAATAGAAAAAATGAAGTAAAAGAGAAAATAGTCGGCATGCCTATTGAGCAGGACCCATGCAACCATACGATTAGAGGCACTAATAAAAGTATATGCTACGTTTTCCTTCAGGCGGTTCCTACGGTTTTTTATAATAAAAGTTAAATAAAAAAGAAATAATGGGTCCATAACAGTAGCGCCCTATTATGTTTTCCTTCAGGCGTTGGTCTTGTATATGCTACGTTTTTTTTTTTAGACAAGTATATGCTACGTACTTACTAGGGCTACGCGAGCAGGCTTTGGTTTGGGCAGTTGGGCCTTAAGCAATCATTCAGTACAAATCAGCCCTTGAGGCATCACATGTATGATCTGGTTGTTCAACATGTTCTCAAAATAAAAATAAATAAAAACCGGTTGTTCTACTTTTTTTTGCGGGTAAAAAACCGGTTGTTCCACAAAAGGAAAAAAATGGAGAACTGTATAATTTGGCCTTTTCCAGTTCTTATTTTTGAGGGGGGGCCTTCTCCAGTTCAAATGTGCCAAAATTAATTCGGTTAACGAGAGTGCAAACCGAACCACCCCGCAAAAAAAAACCGAACCAACATATATCAGAGAAAAAAAAACCCGAGAAATGGTCAACTTTATTTCAGTGGCGGTTCCGCATTCGGTTTCCCGGTTTTTGTGAGCCCATCATCCCAAAGTCATGGTCTGATGGCCATGTGGGCTTTTCAAAGCCGTGTAGGACGAGGGTGACACGTCCTTGTGTTGTACGTATTGTGGACCTTCAATTCTCTATCCCCAAGGCAGATGAGGATGAGCAGCCTGTGGACGAGAGATTCTGATTAGGCTGCTCAGCAGGCAGGGAATCCAGATTGAGTCCGACTGACCTGAAAGAAACTTGTTGCGTCCGGCATCGCCTGCTTGTTTAAGCTTTGGTGTGTCGCGTCTACTTGTCTAAGCTTAAGCTTTGGTGTGTTGCGTCTACTTGTCTAAGCTTAAGCTTTGGTGTGTTGCGTCTACTTGTCTAAGCTTTGGTGTGTTGCGTCTAGCTAGTACAAAGTCACAAGATTCAATCGAGTCTCGACAGAAACGTGTGTGGCGCATCTTGTTTTAGGTACACATCAGTTAGGCGGTGTACACATCCGGGTGGAATAGTATGAATTACTAGTAGACAATATAGTAGCAAAGCTGATAGTACGCTTGCCGAAATTTCACAACTTTAGGATCGGAGCTCTTCCACAACTTTAGGCGACGCACGGTGCCCACTTACCCGCGCACATCGGATATGGATGTCGGATACCGTGGGAGGTTTGTGGACACGTAGCCATGTCACCTATGGAGAAATATCTCAGAACTGTTTCCAATAGTTCTTCGGAGTACCAGCTCAACCCTAGTTAATAAATTTAATTATCACCCTAACACATTACTATTGCTTACGGTTTTGCTAAAGCACATCTTGATATACCCTATTGGTCATAGTAAGTTCTATGTCATTGATTTTACGTGGATATTCATGCGGTTTAATATTTTTTTCATTTTTTTAAGTTTCATTGAATCATTTAGATGTGCAACAACTAGGACACATCTAAATGTGCCCTAGATAGACTATTGCTTAATAGTATTGAGGAACATATGCCAGGCTGTTTGTAGCGGGAGTATTAGAAAATAGCATCATAATTTAAAATCATAGATTAGTATGACCTCTTTTATTGTCTTACATGATGCATAGTAGCACATCATTTATCATTGATGTAGTACATTATAAGATATCGAGCCATTTTTTTTCATTTATTGTATGTCACCTCTACAAAATTGTCTAGTTGACATGCATGATACTTGCTATGATACACCTTACTACGGGTAACATGCCACAATAATATTGAGTAAGTGATATCCTCATCTCGTTTGCCAGTATTTATTAGGGTTACAACTAACGCCTTTCATCTAAAAATATTGAGGAACATATTGTAAATTAAGCTATTGCCTATGTAAGTGATTTAATGGGAAAAAAGATTAGGTGGGCTGGTGCCCCTTAGGGCTTCCTGCAAACTATCATGGCATGAGTGATCTGAATAGACTAGCTGTAAATGCAGTCGAGGAATTTCTAGTTTTATTTTTTGAGGGAATGCCATTCTGGTAAGCATTATTTATATTAAAAACACCCACATCAAGGGAACGATCAAAGTTTGAGGTTCCTCTAAATAGACACTTAGTTAAGGACCACACTCTCGCACTAACATATGAGCTACAAAATTGACATCACTGGGACAAAAAACATAATAACTTTAGTGAGAACAGTAGCCTGAATACAAAAATCGTCAAATATAAGTGTTGCACCTGTTGCAGAGATTTCACAATCCTTGAAGGTGTTGATGACTTTCAAATTGTTCGACCAAACAACAAATTTCTGAGTTGATTTTCATGTCAAGGCCACGTCGAACATTCAAATTAAGCTTCAGACATTGGAGCATCCAAACCAAATCCAGGCTAGTTAGTATCATGAGAAACACAATTGAATATATTTTTATATTGTACTCTCTCTTACATAATTTAGTGTGTATATATAGATTTTTTGAAAAGTCAAACGTCACAAACTTTGACCAAGTTTGTGGAGAAAAACATTTACATCTAGAATGCCAAATATATATATCATTAGATTAATTATAAGTTGTAGTTTCATATTTTATATTTTTGCTATTATAGATATAATATTTTTTTTATAAAATACGTCAAAGTTTGCAAAGTATGAATTTTTTTTTAATCTGTATGCACTACATTATGGAAGAGTATCAATTTAGTATTGTAGTTACTTTTTCCCCACAAACTTGGTCAAACATTGCATCATTTGAGTTGAGGGAAAGAGAGTGGTTTTTCTACACCCACCCTTTTTTTTTGCGAATGTTCTACACCCACCCTTTTTTTTGCGAATATTCTACACATTTTTTTAAAAATCTGAAACTTTGTGGGAATGATCATCAACAAATGTTAGAGAGATTTGCAAATTTTGGTGATCAAATGACATCCGAGGAGCTCTACACAAAAAAGGACAAAATCACTCAAAATGTACGTACACGGTTTGACCAAAATTTGTAAAAAAAAAAATAGTACAGTTCTCCTCTGATGACATTTGACCACAAAACTTGGCAACCCTCTCTAACGTTTGTTGATGATCATTTCATAAAGTTTTTGATTTTTTTTCGAAATGTTTTGTTATGTTTTTTCTTGCATGGCTGCACCGTGGGTGCACCGAGGTAGGGTTCAACCACTAGTTTCCCTTCCACCATAGCTGAAATAACTGAAATTTAGTGATTTTGGATTTCATTGACAAAATTTTCCACTTGAATTGACTGGAGATCCAACCGAATATTTTCAAAATTTTATGAAGTTCTTTTATTTGTGTGTACTACCATAATTGCTTAACTATTTTGACCGGGAGACAATCATTTCAGAATGTACTGAAATTAATGAAATTTCCAAAAAAAAGAAGTCGATATGAATTTACATTGAAAGTCAAAAGCCCATGGTACAGAACAAATGTGGTGATTTAATATCAGGTACTACCTCCATCTCAAAATGTAAGACGCTTTTAGACTACTTTAGCCTAAAAACGACTTATATTTTTAGACGGAGGTAGTACATAGATATTTAGATAAACGTATTATCCTCTGTATGCATGGTTATTTTTCGCTAATGCACATCCTTAATATTCTTTTCATCACAAAAGAAAATCATTAATATTCTTCTTTCAATGGTGAAGGTGCAGTTACTCCAAATTCCTATTTGATTTGGAGCCCAGCTTGTTCATTGTTTACTTGGGAAAAAAAAGGCTTGCTGGGAAGCATGCCAACAACCTCCGGCACCCGATCCTCGCTGGGGAATTTCTCCCGCAGGCTTCGCGATTCCTGCTGCGACCTCCGTACGCAAAGGGACACCTCGTCGTCGCTCACATGGTTGTTCCGCTACGCCTTTCCTGCACTCGTCGTCTCAGCAGGTACCGTGCTCTTGGTGCTACGCTTCGCCGTCGCCCCGCAGGTCAAGGCCTACGTCGAGGACGCCCGTCTCGACAGCTTCGCCTTGGCCGGCACGCGGGGGTCCTTCTCCGCGTACAACATCTCCGCCTCGGTCGCCCTCACAGTGCGTAACCTCAATGGGGCCATGGACATGACGTACACCAGGCCTCTGGTGGCCACCTTCCTCTTCCACGACCGGCGTCTGTACAACGTCACCGTGGCGGACGAGGGGCACAGGCACAAGCCACTCAAGAGGGAGGCGTACCTGCTCCACACCGGCGGCGAGGGCCCGTATGTGCTTGACGCCGCGGCAGCCGAGGAGTTCGAGAAGCAGAACGCTACGGGGGTGTTCGAGATGGAGATGCGCCTCTCCGGGGTTATCACCCTCGGCCTCGGCAACAAACGTGGGCTGGAGCTCAGCTGCCCGCTCACGCTGCAGCGCCCGGAGACGGGCCCTGATGTCGTCGTGTTCCATGAGATCGACTGCGAACCTGATAGGCCCAAGAAAATCGTCTTTTGATGAATTTGTGTGTTGCCGATCCATTATTTAATTTCCATGTATGTTGTATTTTGCTTCGTCTTCATGAAAATATAAACTGCACGTATGTGTTTTTAGTGAGTGTATATATATTCACATTGTTTATTGCAACGTTATTGAGCAGGCCGTCAGGATTAAGAACTGATTTGCTGTTGTACGCATATACTACTTCTCCCAATCGGGTATATAAGTTGCATGTACATATATTTTTCAAACTTTTAGTCGTTAATTTAGTCAATAAAACATGATTTTTTTTAACACAGATGCTCACAACATGCACATGCACTCACTTCAATGAACGCACGCACGCACCCTACCCTTATAAGCGAGATACTGAGCCGACACAATATCTTGAGATTGATAAAGTCAACATACGTCTCATAGTTGATGAGAACGTCTCCATCCACTGAATGAACTTCACCGAAAAAAATGAAATAAATCCGATAAAATACAAACACCAGTGCCAAATTTAGGACTTGAACCCCAGTGTGTTAGTTTCACCACAAGGAGCCTGAGCTACGCTCGGACGTGTTTGCATGTTAGAAATAGTTTAATGCAGATCACTTATTTAGGTATATCGGATTATTTGGGGTCATCATATATCTTATTAAAAAACGGATGATTTTTCTATTGGTTGTAGATCTTGTTTCCATCTAATTATGACTCACACATAGGGCTGCAAGAAAAACTCGAGACTTGTGAGCTGCTCGAGATTGACTCAAAAAGAAATGAGCTGAGTATGAGCACTTTTTGTAGCTCAATCAACAAACGAGCTGATCTTGAGCTAACATTGGCTCGCTCGATTCTAGCTCGATATCGTATATAATGAAATAATCTTTATATATATTTAAATAAAATAAGGTAATTTATTATCATATATGTTATGTACATTTTTTCTCCATTTTACCTACTAGCAAACATGAAAGCTTAATTAAGCACGGAGATAATTTAGCATCAATATGGTATGTCGTCAGCCGTTTGTGTCAAATATCCTGTTATTCTTAGCCAAATTTTTAGAGCGGAGGTACTAGTATTCAATAAGTCAAATTTTACAGTGGCTTCTTATGTTGTGTTGTGCCCTATCTTGTTTTGCATTGTATTATTAAAAAAAAAAATCTTATTTAGCTCGAGATCGACTCGAGATCGTTACAAGGTGAGCACAAGTCACTTTATACCGAGCTTGCTCAAATTTTAGTATAAGCTAGGCCGAGCCTAGTCCAACACGCTCAAACTCGACTCGTTTGCAGTCCTACTCACACATACTCCCTTTCCTCTGACAAAGAAAACTTTCTTATTGGTCTCATGTCACAACAATCCAATACAAATAGAAGAGAGTTTGACCCTTGGTTTAGAAATTAATGATGCCGTGTGGTGGAAAACTATTAATAGGACACTATGTAGATCGAAAAACATTATGTTCAATAAAATCCAAATTTATAAGATGATTTGCTTCCCCGAAAAGGACCTTCAAACGGCACGAACAATACCCATGTACTCCACAATATGTATTCTGGATTAATGTCATGCTTTCAGTCGGAATCGCTTCGTTGGCATGCTTGATAACTGGTGACCACAAAAATAAGATCACCCTTAAGATCTTGTCACCGTTGCCCACTATGTCCCACACGTCAAAAAAATGCCATCCACATTTATTTTCACACAACTGGGTTTGAAATTTGAATCATAAATAGTTGAAAAGCAAACGACATGACGCAATAATAAATAGCACACCAGCTTAGATTTTTTTACATTGCTATTGTTTAGAAAATGAGATGTTTAAAAAATGTTTGCACATGATAGCAGAAACACAAGAAAAATATTTATATAGGAATCGGATGCCATGTCTTGTAGATCCCTACATGAAATCCGGGTGACGATTTGGTTTGAAGGAATTCTACAGGAATTTTAAAGGAATCAATTCCATATATTTTTTTTCTATATATAGATAGATTGTTTGTTTTGTATGATTAGAAACCATATTAGAACCAACTTGTGGCTTGATGGTTAGGAGGGTGGTGGTACCACTAGCCCACTAGGGGATCAAACCCCAAGTTTGACGCTTTGGTGTCATATTAATGCAAATTATTTTTTCAGTCGGAGGCGACATTCTAATCACTAGCAGTGTGTCTTAGAAAAAATATGACCTATTTTGCATGCAATTTCAAAGGAAAAATTTGACTAAGTCAATGCTCATAGAAATTTTCTTTGTTTCTATGACAACTATGCCATGCACCTAATGCTAAAGAAAAGTTCCTGCATTTTTCTTTTGTGCAATCAAACAATTTTTGTTACAAATTATGTGTTTTCGATTCTTGTAGAATTCAATATGACTTTCATCCCAATTATGTAGAGAGAGAGAGAGAGAGAGAGAGAGAGAGAGAGAGAGAGAGAGAGAGAGAGAGAGAAGACAACAACATGTGTTGAATTGGACTTCTCAAAGAAAATGAAAGCATGAGGTTTGAGCAAATTTTTAGATTCTCCAAAATATGAAGCAAAGAAAGGATTCCCAAAGAAATTTTCAAAGCTAATAATAC
>NC_057814.1:617266639-617275255 GCF_018294505.1 Triticum aestivum
ACATTGCATTATAGACTGTATTGTTACTCTTCCTCGGTTTCCCCCTACATATATGGGATATTTTAAGAAATGAGCATCTTTCTTCGTAGCAGGATCAGGGGAGAAGAATGGGAAAGACAATTTCACTATATTTCTTACCGGGAACAGGGCGTATCAAAAGAATGTTTTTTATCGGGACGATAACTTTGAATAGCAAGATTTCCTATCTTTTCTTTTAACTCAGGGGAAATATGATTGGGCGGCGCTAATTCAAATCCCTCGGGCAAAATAAGAACAACACCTACATTCAACCCTCCCTTTTTTCCATTAGCAAGAACTTGTTTCAATTGCATATCATAAGGAATTCGAAGAACTGCTTCAAATACAGTATCTGGAAGCACAGCTTGGGGAACTTCAATATCGCCGGACTTGCTAGCTAAATGGCAGTTGGCACGTACAATTCTTCCAGTTGCTTCTCGTGGGTTTTCATAACCCTACTGCGCAAAAATGGGATATGCATTTGAAATAGATCTCCGAGTTATTACGTATATCATGATCGATACAGAAATCGATCAAGTAATATGTTCTTTACCCAAGAAAAAGTATTTCTATTTTCCATGTCCAATCGCAGATCCCATAATTTCTACAATAAATTAGATAGGCAGCTAGGCTAATCTAGTTCCCTATACATGAATCTGTTGCCATTCTACTGCAACAGTGGTACAGCAATGATGAATACCTTAAAGTAGGTATAAATAGAAAGGATTTTGCTAAAACGGAAAAGTGCTTTCTTTCTAAAAAAGATGCTTGCTAATTTGATTAATATTAATATAGGGAGATCGAAGGAATTTATGCTTCACTAATTGAATGATAAATGACTACAAGCGAAGGAGATAGACGGTTTAAACAAAAAAAGACCCAAAATTTCAAACATGTATCTAGAATTACTAGAAAACTACAAAAAAATAGTGAAAATAAGCTCGTTAGGAGCCCATCCAAAATTGTTGTAGACCCGACAAATTACTAGTCCCAACCACGCATGGAGTGAAATCCAACAAAAAACAGTAACTAGAAGAATAAAAAAAGCTTTTACTGGGTCATTGAAATTATAGAAGAATTCCTGAACCCAAGAATTCAAAATGACAAGTTCCTCTTTACCCAGAAAAAAAAGAACCACTTAGAATAGCCAACCATATTATATTTGTCGAGAAATGCAAAATGGTATGGAGATGATCCTCATTATTTATTTTGACCCATTGTATTATTTCATTGTGTATTCTTGTAGGCGGTTTTTGTACATGTACCTTCGGTTCCCTTTTATCATCTCATCCAAGAGAGAAAGTTCTTCTAATTCTATGAATCTTTATGGAATCCTTTTCTCTTGAATATAAGTCAAGAGAGTTTCGAATTGCCTGGTATTCCACCAATTCTTAATCCAAGTTTCCAGACATTTGTTAAATGAGGAAGAGACCCCCTAAGGCAAAAGTACAATAAATACAAGATATAGTAAAGAAGGAAATGCTTACTTTTTTTATTTTTGAGATGTAAATGGAGATTTTAATGAATATGCTTCATTCGCTGACTCTATTCCATTCCTAGACTCTATATGATGATATTTCTATTTCATGATATTACTATTTCTTTGAAGCAAAAACTATATAGGTTTGATACCCTGTATCTATTCTTCGTTTTCTATATTAGTGGAATTTCAGTGCATTGGGTTCTTTCTTAGATCTAGATGGAATGAAATGGTGAAATAGAATTAAAAAAATCCCTTCCGGATGAAAAAGGAAGAATAGTATGCGATATATCTCACTTAGATAAAAGATATTAAAAGCAAATTTCTCTTATCCTCGTTTGTTCCTTCCTTTAGATAAATACTTAAAAATACACTTACAATAACAAACCCAATTTAGAAGGGACTTCCTCCCCGTGTTGAGAAAACTTTTCTTCTTCCAATTCTTATTTTCTTCATTCAACTAAGTTCAAAAAAGATACCTCAAAGTACTTCAATTGGTACGTGCAAGAAATAGGCCGATTCGTTAGCTTTTTGTTCAATTTCTCGTGGAGTAAAATTTTTATCATCAGTACGAGTCAAGGGAATGATCCCCTGCCCCCGGATTTCCATATAAAGAATACGACGAGGATAAAGACCCTCTTTAACCTGAATTCTAATTGATTGGATATCCCGGATAAGGAATCGAAGAAAGACACGACGTTTTATTCCAGGAAATCCTCAACGAAAAATGCACACTATTCCCTCTTTCCTATCGAATCGTCATGACCACTACCTTCATTCCACGAAATAGTACACCACAAGTAGGAGCTAATGAATAGGCATGCGATTCCGTAGAAAGACATCACGGCCCCCTACGAAAAAATAATTTCTTGAGATGCAACTACAGATATAATATTCTTACCAAGATAACAAGAAAATGATAAGAATCCTAGCGAACCTAGAAAAAGAATACCGGCCCAGAAAAAATTACCCCTTTTTCGAGAACCTTTTAGAAGTTCTACCCATATGTGTTCTAATCACCAATTCATATTAGATGTACTAAATCCAACAGCGGTCGATTGAAATTGAGAGAATAAGCTAAATAATTTCGACTTTACTTTTTTTGATTCTGAAATCGTCTTCAGCAACTAGTACTCCTGTGATATAATAGGTTAGATACATTGACTTTCTATTCAAAAAAATATCCGTTGATTCGAATAAAATAAAAAATAAAACGCGCTATACCTGGCTCTGCATATGCATCTATTTATGCTTGTAGCCTATATTCCCATCCATAACTGTTTTGCATTTGTGTGTTGAAAGTGTGTGTAGAAAAAGCCACATACCCTACCATATTATATTACTTACACTAAAAAATACTAGACAATCTTATTTTTTTGCACATAAAGAAATAAAGAAGTCATTGCAACTGTCGGAAATACCAAGCCAACTAAAGGCACGAAAATAGAAGGTTAGTTTAAATCTGTCATGGAATAGGTGTCTCAATTCATTTGAGTGTAGGCACGAAAATACTAAGCCTACTATTTATATCTAGTCGAAAAATATCTTAAGATTCTTATGATATAATTAAGTATATCTATTATAAGGAATATTGACTATTGTACTGTATTTTTTAGTTTGAAAAATATTCTCTAAAAAATGAAAGGATAATAAGAAAAATCCGAAAAAGGAGAACTAATTAAAAAGATTTGATTTTGATTTTCCCATCCTCATGGCTATCTTTCTAATCTAATTTGAAATTGGATTCAAAAGAAAGCGGTCAGAATTTATTTCCTGCATACATACTTCTCTAGAAGCGCATACAATAATGCGTGGTAAAGGCAGAAAAATAGTATATTCAATCAAAATCAAAGGGCAAATTATTATATGATATATCGGGTGTAGAACTAGGCCAACACTTCTATTGGCAAATAGGAGGTTTCCATATTCATGCCCAAGTACTCATCACTTCTTGGGTCGTAATTACTATCTTGCTAGGTTCAGTTGTCATAGCTGTTCGGAATCCACAAACCATCCCGATCGAAAGTCAATTTTTTTAATATGTCCTTGAGTTTATTCGAGACTTGACCAAAACTCAGATTGGAAAAGAATATGGTCCCTTGGTTCCCTTTATTGGAACAATGTTCCTTTTTATTTTTGTTTCGAATTGGTCGGGTGCTCTTTTACCTTGGAAAATATAGAGTTACCCTATGGGGAATTAGCAGCGCTCGCGAATGATATAAATACTACTATTGCTTTAGCTTTACTCACGTCAGCAACATATTTTTATGCTGGTCCTAGCAAAAAAAGATTGAGCTATTTCGAGCAATATATTAAACCAACTCCAATCCTTTTACGAATTAACATGCTAGAAGATTTCACAAAACCATTATCGCTTAGCTTTCAACTTTTCGGGAATATATTGGCGGATGAATTAGTCGTTGTTGTTCTTGTTTCTTTAGTCCCCTTAGTAATCCCTATGCCGGTCATGTTTCTTGGATTATTTACAAGTGGTATTCAAGCTCTTATTTTTGTAACATTAGTCACAACCTATATATATATAGGTGAATTCATGGAGGGACTAGTTTTGGAAATAGTATTTTTTTGAAGCTTAGCCCAATTCATTCATGGTTCCAGATAATCTGCTTGGTTGCAAACAAAATAGTTAGAAATGCATATGAATATATAGCCTAGAGTTGTAGGAGAGAGAATAGAATAGACTATATTATGGAATTTTCAAAGTATATATACATTAAGGAGGGTGGAGTCAGGCTAGATCTATGCTATAGATCCTTAATGTCTATAAGTGGAGTCCTCTTTTATGCTGGTTTCCACTTTAAGCAATGATTTTAGAATCCGATTCAATAGAAAATGCGAAAATATGCAAACAAAATAGAAGAAACAAATGTGTGTGTGTCTATATATATAGTGGCACTATTCTAATCCTGGGATTAGAATAACTATTTGGATCACAACAAGCCTATATAGGTCCCGATGGACTTGTTCCCGAGATCCAGAACAGAGAAAAAAGCCCATTGTGCACATCCCGAACAGCTCATTGCCACCCACACGACCTTCTTCTCCCCGTGGACACCTCCACCATCCTCGATCCCCGACGAGCAAGCCACCGCGCCGCCCCTGCCCGCAGCCCCTGCTACCTCTTGAGCATGCGTTAGTTTTTCCCTTGAAGAGGAAAGGATGATGCAGCAAAGTAGCGTAATTATTTCCCTTAGTTTTTGAGAACCAAGGTATCAATCCAGAAGGAGACGACACGCAAATCCCTCATACCTGCACAAACAATCAAGAACCTTGCAACCAACGCGATAAAGGGGTTGTCAATCCCTTCACGGCCACTTGCAAAAGTGAGATCTGATAAAGATAATAAGATAAATATTTTTGGTATTTTTGTTGTATAGATTTTGAAAGTAAAGATTGCAAAATAAACGGCGACAGAAATAACTAATTGACGGGAGATTAATCTGATGGAAGATAGACCCGGGGCCATAGGTTTCACTAGTGGCTTCTCTCAAGATAGCAAATTCTACGGTGGGTGAACAAATTACTATCGAGCAATTGATAGAAAAGCGCATAGTTATGAGAATATCTAGGCATGATCATGTATATAGGCATCACGTCCGTGACAAGTAGATCGAAACGATTCTGCATCTACTACTATTATTCCACACATCGACCGCTATCCAGCATGCATCTAGAGTATTAAGTTCATAAGAACAGAGTAACGCATTAGGCAAGATGACATGATGTAGAGGGATAAACTCAAGCAATATGATATAAACCCCATCTTTCTATCCTCGATGGCAACAATACAATACATGCCTTGCTGCCCCTACTGTCACTGGGAAAGGACACCGCAAGATTGAACCCAAAGTTAAGCACTTCTACCATTGCAAGAAGGATCCATCTAGTAGGCCAAACCTAACTGATAATTCGAAGAGACTTGCAAAGATATCAAATCATGCATATAAGAATTCAGAGAAGAATCAAATATTGTTCATAGATAATCTTGATCGTGAACCCACAATTCATCAGATCTCGACAAACACACCGCAAAAAGAATTACATCGAATAGATCTCCAAAAAGATCGAGGAGAACTTTGTATTGAGCTCCAAAGAGAGAGAAGAAGCCATCTAGCTAATAACTATGGACCCAAAGATCTGTGGTAAACTACTGACACATCATCGGAGAGGCCATGGTGTTGATGTAGAAGCCCTCCGTGATCGATTCCCCCTCCGGTGGAGCGCCGGAAAAGGCAGCAAGATGGGATCTCAGGGGTACAGAAGGTTGCGGTGGTGGAAATAGGGATTCGTGGTGCTCCTTGATGTTTTCAGGGTATATGAGTATATATAGGCGAAAGGAGTAGGTCGGTGTAGCCACGAGGGTGGGGCGCGTGCCTACCCCCCTGGGCGCGCCCTCCTACCTCGTGGCCGCCTCGTTGCTTCCTTGATGTCCACTCCAAGTCTCGTGAATTGCGTTTGTTCCAAAAACGATCCTCGCGAAGGTTTCATTCCGTTTGGATGCCGTTTGATATTCCTTTTCTGCGAAACACTGAAATAGGCAAAAAAACAGCAATTTGCACTGGGCCTTCGGTTAATAGGTTAGTCCCAAAAATAATATAAAAGTGCATAATAAAGCCCATTAAACATCCAAAACAGATGATATAATAGCATGAAACAATAAAAAATAATAGATACGTTGGAGACGTATCAGGCCCCGCGTCGCCCTGCCCGCTGGTCCCGTGAGTCCCCCTACCCGATACCCATGTCGCCGTCCTCCACCCCGACCACCTCCGCGGCAGTCGTCCGCCCCGACCATGTTTGCCGTCGCCGCCGTGCTCCCCCCAAGCCTTGACCACTTCCACCACTGCCCTCTGCCCCGACCACCTCTTCCTCCGCCCTCCACCCCAGCCACCTCCGTCCCCGCCCTCCGGCTAAACCACCTCCGCCGGCATCTGCCCAAAACACTTCCTCCATCGCCGCCCTCTGCCCCGACCTCAACCTCCCCTCCGACGCTGCTTGCCTTCTGCTCTGTCGGCCCCGTCCCGACCGACCACCCGCATCACGGCCGACCTCTCGCACCACCGTCGCTCTGTACCCACCCTCCATGGTGGACTCCCGCTGTCGCCAACTGCAGTTCACGCCTGTGCTGCCTATCCAAGGTCGTGGCTGCCCATTCCTCTGTCCCTCATATCGCTCACCACCAGCGCTGCTCTGCCTGCCGTACCTAGCGCGCTACAACTCCTGATTCCAATAAGATAGTTGCCACTGATGGACACTCTGGCTACAAGGATATTTTGTTGTGCCATGTAGGTTATGGCAGCGACGGGATTTCTCCGTTGTGGCTGTCCTAAGGTGTGCATTTCTGTTGCAGAGAGAGAAGGAGAATGGCAGGGGCATTTTTCTTTGAACTTCCATTTGCCCTTGCGAAATCCTTCACTACCCTTCACTCGCCGGCGACCACCAGCACACGCACGGGTTGGACACTTTCCTGCAGCTGGAGGAGGCATTGACCTTCAGCTTGAGGAGGTAACGACCTGCAGCTGGCCGCCGTGAAAGACCCCTCCTACACACCTCCGCTGATCCCTCTGGCGCTGTCGCCTCTGCCCGAGCTCTCAGTGACGCGCCCGAGGCCATTTTTTTAGCAATAGAGAGGGGGGACCCCCTCTGATTTCATTAACGAAACCACCATGAATTCCAATTCACGGCAACGACACCTAACCAGATACCAACATCCAAAAGTAAACCAGTCTAAGCAGCAGGTTAAAATTTATTTCCTGGGGGGGTCACAAGCGACCATTTGAGTACGAGGGCGTAGCCTCCAGCAAGCAGAAAACAAGAAAGGGAAAACAACAAGCCATCTTAGGAAATGAAATCTTCAGATCATTAGACGAGGAACTCCCGCTCTCCATCCCTGTGAAGCTCTGTAAACCTCACTTGCTACTTGCTCGATTAGTTTTGCCCCCAGCATCAGTAGGTTTTGTCCTGGGTTTTTTCTCTACAAAACAGCCCAATCCACAATCCAATTGCAAGTTAGTTTCACCAACGTCATGGGGTCAGTGACCAATTTATCACAAAAAATTATATCATTTCTACATTTCCAAATAGCCCAAAGAGTGGCAGACGTTCCAACTAACACTAGGTTTCTTTCCTCTAGCTTAAATTTCTTGATACATACCCCCAGGCAATCATCAACCCCAATCGAAGCTGTTTTTAAATTGAAGGAGCATTTTATCAAACTCCAAAGTAACTTGGCAGCAGAACAAGAGAAGAAAAGGTGATCTATGGTTTCATTTCGACCATAGTACACACAACTCCGATTCCGTTTCCATCCTCCTTTTGCTAGGTTGTCTCTGGTTAGTATACTATTCCTGGCGATCAGCCAAAAAAGGATCTTTATTTTCGCTGGAATTTTTACTTTCCAAAGAAATTTGTGTGGAAACCCCACATCAGTTTTAACTAACTATTGATATAGAGATCGCACTGAGAATTGTCTGTTGGCTGACAGCATCCACAATGGCTGATCTTTGTCCGCATACATTCTCACTTCCTCACATCTGGACTTCAAACTATCCCATAGAATTCTTTTATCTCCAGACAATTCCTTCTGAACTTAAACCCCTCCAATCCCATGTCAATGGGGCCACCGAAATGTTGCGGGTCCAGCTAATGAAATAAAGGCTTGGGTAGGCCTGTTTCAGTGGTTTAGATCCTACCCACCAATCTTCCCAGAATCTAGTGTTCTGTCCATCCCCCAGTTTCTTCTTTACATTTTTATAATATACTCCCTCCGTTCCTAAATATTTGTCTTTCTAGAGATTTCAAATGGTCACCACATACGGATGTATATAGACATATTTTAGAGTGTAGATTCACTCATTTTGTTCCATATGTAGTCACTATTTGAAACCTCTAGAAAGACAAATATTTAGGAACGGAGGGAGTATGTCTTTAATCTGCATCAGGCTCCCCCAAAAATGAGAGTCGCCAGGTTTCTTTTTAATTCTAGATATACATTTTCCTTTTACATATTTATTCAGCAGGATTTTGACCCACATCCCAGCTTCTGTCTCTAATTTACAGAGCCATTTTGCCTCCAGGGCTTTATTCATACAATCAAGATT
>NC_057814.1:617275459-617287261 GCF_018294505.1 Triticum aestivum
ACCAACATGTTTTCCAGTTGACTAGATGATATTTTTTCTCTTCATTTTCCTGCCAGACTAGTCTGGCTCTGAAGAAGTCAACCTTTTTCCTAACCCCCACTAGTAAAGGGTAAAAGGACATCATATACATAGGCATATTTCTTAGACAAGCCTGGACCAGAGTTACTCTCCTAGCCATATTTAATAGTCTCCCTTGCCAGCAAGCACATCTTTTTCTATTTTTTCAGTCTCACTCTTCCAAATTTATTGCCTAGTCTCACATTAGTAACAGGTAATCCCAGATATTTAAAGGGGACTTCCCCTTTTCTACAAGTAAATATTTCTTGATAAATCTCACTTTTGTTTTTGGCCTCCCCAAAAAGATAAACCTCACTTTTGTGAAGGTTAATAGTCAGCCCAGACATCAGTTCAAAGGCTATGAGAATGAATTTAAGGTTCTTTGCACTATCCTCATCATCTTCGAGTAGAAAAATTGTGTCATCTGCATATTGCAGCATGTTTACTCCATTATCTCCTAGTTCAGCCAGTACTCCCCTAACATGGCCTGCATGTTTGGCTTTATCTAAGATTATAGCCAAAGCATCTGCGGCTATGTCAAAAAGCAGTGGAGACATAGAATCCCCCTGCCTCAACCCCTGATATGTTTTAAAGTAGGGTCCAATCCTATCATTTACCTTAATCCCAACTTGCCCCCCTATCATGGTATGCATAACCAAATCACACCATTTATCAGGGAATTGTTTCATTTTTAGCATTTTGTAAACAAATGGCCACTTTATTTTATCATATGCTCTCTCAAAATCCACTTTAAACAAAACAAGACTTTGTTTTGAGTGGTGTATAGAGTTAAGGGCTTCATGAAGAATCACAATCCCCTCCATGATGTATCTCCCTTTTATGAAAACACTCTGTGTAGGTAGGATGATAGGATTTATGATTCTACTTAATCTGTTCATCGAGGCTTTAGTAATAATGTTAAAGCTGACATTCAGTAAACAAATAGGTCTAAAATTTTGGATTTGTTTAGCATCATCAGATTTCGGGACCAAAGTGATAATCCCATAGTTAATTCTTGTGATGTCTAATTTTCCCTCATGAAAATCATTCAAAAGTTTCATAAAATCGCACTTGACAATCTCCCAAAAATGTTGGTAGAAGTCAATGGGTATTCCATCTGGACTAGGACTTTTGTTTTTCTCCATCCCAAAAACAACTGCCTGAAGCTCCTCCATTGAGAAAGGTTTAACCAGGTTGTCAGCCTGTTCCCTAGTAATTGATTACCCCCCCCCCCCCAATATTGAGGTTGATTGAAGAGGTGTCTGGTTGTCCAAACAGTTTTTTCTAAAAGTCAGTAATGTATCTAATGAGATTATCTTCTCCTTCAATCACCCCTTCCTCTTGGTCTAAGGAAAGAATTCTGTTTTTTCTTCTCCTCCCATTCACCTTAGCATGATAATACTTTGTATTACAATCACCATATTTTATTTCTTTGTCTTTATATCTTTGAAGCCATTTGATTTCTTCTTGTTTTAGCAATCTATCAATTGAGATCTTAGTGCTCTCTATTCTTCCCTGTCATGACCAGAAAGGCCCATAATCTCAGCATTTTTATCTATAGCATCTAGCTTCATCAGTATTTCTTTTTTACTTTTTCTATACCAAGCATCCGAGTTTAAAATCCACCCTCTCACTTTCTGTCTAAACACTCATTGTCAACCGTACTGCCAATTATGCTGTGAGGCGATCGAGTATGCCCGCGCACGCGCCTGTATATATATGTAGGCCGGCCGGGGAGGGAATTCGAGACCGAGTCTGGACTAGACCATATCTGTAACCGGATTCTGGTTCCTATGGAGTCTTAGAGCAAGTTGGCACGATCACGTCCTTGTGATGGGAACCCGATCATGCATGTTTCGTGTAGATATATATATTTGCATTGTATAGATGCCCGACCTCTCGCTCTCGCGATGCCCGCACCTCCCTCTCGCCATCGCCGCCGCCACCACGGATCTAACCCAGCGGCATGTCTCCACGCCGGCGATGGGTGCTCGTGCTAGCTGCACCCACGCCCCCCCCACCCCAGCAGCTTGCGCCGACCATTCGCGAGGAAATCCCAGAGATCCTGCGGTTGATTTCTCCGGTCCCACAGGCGGTGTACATGGCGTCCAAAGCCGTGGTGTGGGCGGAGCGCGCGACCAGGATCCGGGACTCTACCTTCGAGTGGATCCGGTGCATGCAGGAGTGGAGGATGGCGGATCGGGCGGTTGCGGAGGCGACCACACCGGAGATGAGATCTGCGGCCATGAGGGTCGCCGAGATCCAACGAAGAAGGGCGGATGTGGAGCAAAGGAAGCTAGCACGGAGAATCTTCGAGGAAGCCACGCTGGAGGAGAGGGCAAGGATGCCCCCATTTCCGTCTTCCCCGCTGGCCGAATTCGTGGTTTGGGCGAGGGCGGAAGCAAAATCAGAAGAGCCACGGCGAGCCCTCCGATGGGAGTGCATCCTCAGCGTGATTCCGCCGAGCGCGTGAGGATCGTTACGGGTGGGGTGGATCCACTGCCTCGCCGTAACACGCTGGAACCGCCGTGATTTGGAGACCGCGGCGAGGTTCCGCCAGGCGACTGTTCGAGATCTAACAAAGGGATTTGTATCCCAAAGGGACAAGTTAGTCAGCTATTTTCACAATCGATGATATTTTTGGAACCATTAGAGGTTGGGCGGAGCTTGTGCTCGGAGAATCGAAAATCACCATCGGCGGTGAGGCCAAAATGCCGGAATTGGGGGATTTTCCCTTGAGTTGCGAGGGAATACATTTGGGCGGGATAACGTGGGGCCCGTTGCCACATCTCTCCCACCAATCCGATGCGAGAAAGTGAAAACGCCTTTGGCTAATACACTTCCTCCTCGAGACGACGTAGATGAAACTATTTCTAGGGTTTTTGGACAGCTCTGGTCCATTCCCTCCCCCCGCCGTCGCCAGCCTCGCCCCCTTCCACCTAGCAAAACCACCGCCACTCTAGGATGGCTCAGGAAAGATATAGTTCGTTTGATCCTCCTCCGACAAGCATCTCCGCCCGTTTGATCCTCCTCCGACACAGCTCAAGATCATCAGGGAGGGGATTGGGGCGGGATCCATGTCCTTCGCGCAGGCTGTCATGCCGGACAAGAATGCGCCGCCGGGGGGGCTGAAGCAACGCGGCCCGGCTCTGCCGAAGAATCCGGGTCGTCGCCGAGCCACGGGGGGCGCGCGAACTGCTGCTGCGCCCGGCAAAAGTGTTGTCCCTCCTGCACAAACCACCGTAGCTGTGCCCCCGCCACCGATCCCTCCTACCCCACCGATGCAGGTCTTTGATGAGCGCTATAAGGATATGGTTTGCTTTACCTGTGGAGGCCTTGGCCACTACGTTGGTAACTGCATCCAAAAGAAAGCTTGCTTCATCTGTGGGTTGGAGGGTCACAATGTCAATAATTGCGCAGACTGGTCACAACCTCATCTAGTTGCCACTTTCTTTGGGAGTCCTGCTCTGGGACAGGGGTTCTATCACATTGACGCTCCTGTGGGGAGAGAAGCAAGTTGGCTGAACTTCAGAAACTGTGGAGAAGTTTGGGTCATGAAAGGCGAAATCAACAAGTCAGATCTGGTTAAGAATCTCTCTGGTATATTCTGCAAAAACAAGGAATGGACGTGGCAGATCAGACCACTGTCAGAGAAGAAGTTCCTGGTCAGATTCCCACCCTGGAAAGATGTCGAAGAACTGATTGAATTCCCTGCCTTTGATCTGCCCATCGATGGAGTGTCTGTGTTTGTGGAAAAGTTGACCGGTACAATTGACCCATTCAGCGAGCTTACTGAAGCATGGGTTGTCGTTGAGGGTCTGTCGTCCAAATGGTGCACATGGAAAGTCCTATCTCAGATTGCTTCCTGCTTTGGAATTCTTGTGGATGTAGATTGGAATGGTCTGATGAAGAGCTTTTATGAGAAAGTGAGAGTCAAAATTGCTTGTAGGGACCCAGCTAAGATCCCTTTCGAACGGATTATGGAGATGAGGAAAAAACTCTATATCTTATCCTTTACTGTGGAAGGTTTTGACCAGATAGGGGCTGATGATCCTAATGATGATGATGGACCTACTGACATAGCTGTAGATGATGAGAACAAGGTAATTGATGAGGAGGAACTAGATAAGGACATGCTGGATGATGGAGAGGAACCCATAGATGACCTAGACCTTGCCAACAGGGCCCCCACAAAAACTCCAGCTGGGAAGAAAACAACTGATGATGGTGCTACATTCCATCCCCCTGCTCTGTTGGAGGCATGCATCTCTGTTGTGAGAGCTAATAAGAAAACTGAAGAAGAAACCCTTCTCTGAGGCAATCAAAATCCTCAGCACTCCCCATAACAAAGCAAATGAGGCCAGTATGCTTGCTGCATCGTCAAGTGGTGATGCTGCTATTACTTCCCCAGTGTGTGCTCAAAAATATACTGTTCTGGCCTACAGGAAGAGCTGGAGGACGCTGCTTCTAATACTAATAGTGAAATTGCTAAACCAGATGAGGAAATGGACACTGTTGAAGCTCCAATAGCCAGTGGCTTGAAGATAATGGGACTTATGGAGAAAATCAAGGAAAAGGCTACACCCAAGAACAAGTGGGGCCTAGTGGTTGCTCCAAGACTAAGCTCCAGGATCCACAACAGGCAAAATATCATGGAGAAAGCTGCAGCATACAAGATGAAACAAAACCTGGAAATCCCCCCTACATTTAAAAGTAACTCCTTTACTACTGAATCTACATCTAGTTTAGAGGCTTATGCTTCTGCAGTTAACATCAAGATTGGTGATGATGAGATAGAAAAAAACAGATCATTAATGACATTATTAGAGATGAAACTGAAAAATGCCTTTTATTTGCTTCTCAGAATCCTGAAATATCTCTGCCTGACAATTTAGATACTGAATCTAATGCTGACAATGGAGTTTATACTCCAAAGAGAGACATTCCCGACACCAACACACCAGGGGGCATTGCTGGTGCTGAGGGTGGTTCTGGGAATGCTGTGAGAGGTGGACTTTTTAGTCTGACACATCCATTCAAAATCCCATGATTGGTATCTTCTGGAATATAGAGGTTTGGGCCAAAAAGGGAAACTACAGTGCCTGTCTGACTTAGTTAAAAAGTATAAGCCTGAGTTTTTAGGCTTTCAAGAAATTAAGAGAGAGACCTTTTCTGACTCTTTCCTCAATGCCCTAGCTGGCTCTACTACTTATGAATGACATATGCTACCTGAAGTAGGCTCTGCTGGGGGTATCCTTGTGGGTACTAAATCCAATCTTTTTGAGGTGCTTAGCGTTAGTAATAAGAAATATTGTATTATCATATGTTTAAAAAAGAAAACTGATGGGTTCTGCTGGCATCTGATTGTGGTTTATGGAATAGCTTATGCTGTAGACAAACTTGACTTTATTGCTGAACTACATGAAAGTATGGATGACTTGTGCTATCCTGTTCTGTTTGGGGGTGACTTCAATCTGATTAGAGAGGCTAAAGATAAATCCTAAGGCAATATTAACACTTCTTGGACATTCTTGTTCAATGACTGGATAAATAAATGGGGCCTTATGGAATATAAGCTGTCTAACAGGGTTTATACCTGGAGTAATAATCAGGACAACCCCATCTTTGCCACTATTGACAGAGTTTTCTCTGCCACTAGCTGGGACAGTCACTTCCCTCTCACCACTTTGTGTGCACTACCCAGGGTGGGAAGTGACCATGCCCCAATTCTCCTTGACTCCGGGGTGGGTACCTGTAACCCATCAAGACCCTTTAAATTTGAGAAGTGGTGGCTGGAACAACCAGATTTTCGAGCCTGGGTAGAAAGAATTTGGGCCACACCTTCACCATGCGCAACTGCTATTGGGACCTGGCAGTTTAAAACCAAGCTGTTTCGGAAGAGTGTTAAAGGATGGAGTATAAACGTAGAAGCAGCCATGAAGAAGAGGAAAAAGACCTACTTTAGGAATTTGATATCCTTGATGTCTTTGCTGAACAAAACAGAACAAATGCTGGGGATGTCCTCAGAAGGAAACAAATCAGGGGAGAGCTTGAAGAGATTTGTAGAAAAGAGGAAACTGCCATGTGGCAGAGATCTAGAGATAGGAAGATCAAAGAGGGAGATAGAAACACAACATATGTTCATGCTCTTGCTAACCAACGCAGAAGGAAGAATCAACTGTCTATCCTGGAAGGTCCAGATGGGCCTATATACTCCACTAAAGACATGTTGGATGTTGCTACTGAATTTTATAAGAACCTCTTTGGTTATGAACCCAGACCCAATATCCATCTAGATGACCAGTTTTGGTCTTACAAAGAGCTGGTGACAGAAGCAGAGAATGCCTCCCTGGAAAAGCCCTTTTCAGAAGAGGAAATTAAAGAAGCCATCATGAGCTCATATGCTAATGGGGCCCCTGGCCCTGATGGCCTCTCATTCCTGTTTTATCAACACTTTTGGGAGGTTATCAAAAATGTTTTTATGGCCCTCGTGAGGGATTTTGAAAATGGGACCCTGGATATCCAGAGAATAAATTACTCTATTGTTACTCTTATCCCTAAAGAGCTAGATGCCAAAAATATGAGGAAATTTAGACCAATTTTTTGAGTAACTGCTCTGTTAAGATCTTTAGTAAAGATATGACAAACAGGGTTGGCCCTGTAGGTCATAGGCTTCTATCTCCATGTCAATCTACTTTTGTAAGAGGCCGGTTTAATTTAGAAAGTGTGGTCACTGCCCATGAGGCCATTCGTGAAGTTCATAAATCAAATGAGCATGGGATTGTTCTCAAAATAGATTATGAAAAAGCTTATGATCGGGTGAACTGGGATTTCCTAGTAGAGATGCTAACTTCTAGGGGTTTTGGAGCTAAATGGATTAGGTGGAGCCTCTCCATTTTGCAACAAAGCTCTTTCTGTGTCAAAATTAATGATGTCCTAGGACCTTACTTTGTAGGGGGGAAAGGACTTAAGCAAGGAGATCCGAGCTCCCCCATGCTTTTCAATTTGGTGGCTGATGTGTTCTCTCGAATGCTGGCCAAAGCTGTTAACAGCAACATTATCTCTGGGATTGTTCCCCATATCATCCCACAAGGACTTATATGTTTGCAGTATGTTGATGATACAATCCTCTTTCTTAATCCTAAACCTGAATATGTTAAGAATCTAAAATGGCTCCTGGAATGTTTCGAAAACCTTTCTGGGTTGAAGATTAACTATGCCAAATGTGAGGTGGTGCCAGTTAATATGAATGAAGATGATGCTAAGTTACTTTCCCAAATCTTTTGCTGTAAGTTGGGGGATTTCCCTCTGAAATATCTAGGAGTTCCACTACACTACCTCAAGCTGAGGAGAGAAGACATTCAATATATCATAGACAAAATTATCAAGAGGATCTGTGGCTGGAAAGGGAGACTACTTAGCTATGAAGCGAAGTTAGTCCTCCTCAAAGCATGCATTGCCAGTGTTCCTATGTATCTAATGTCTGTCATCCAATTCCCCAAATGGGCGATCAAGGCCATCACTTCACAGATGGCTCATTTCTTTTGGGGGAACCTGGGAGATGAACATAAGTATCATCTTGCTAACTGGGGGCTAATCTCTCAGAAAAAGGATTTTGGTGGTTTGGGAGTGCCCAATTTAAGGGAATTTAACATGGCTCTGCTAGCCTCTTGGGCAAAATGGTACTTTATGGACAGTGATAAAAACTGGGTGAGGCTGGTTGATCACAAATATAGAACTGACAAACCCAATGTACTGTAGGCCAAACAGGGTGTGCGCTCTCCCTTTTGGAAGGGAGTTACCTGGGCCTTTGAAGGGATTAGACCTTTCTACAAATGGAAGTTGGGGAATGGCGGTAAGATCAGCTTTTGGGATGACGTTTGGGTGGGGGATTCTTCCCTAAAAACCCAATTTTGGGATGTCTATGAAATCTGCCAACAACAGCATTGTACAGTTTCTGAGGTGTGGGATGGTTCTACTCTAAAACTTACCTTCAACAGATGTGTGGAGGCTGTGTTTATGGAGAGATGGCATGATTTGATCCGAGTCATATCTAACATGACCATAAGTAATGAGGTGGACCACCCTGTTTGGGTGTTGGAATCATCAGGGATTTACTCGGTCTAGTCCTTTTATAACATGATTAACTGGGGTGGGGTTTCTACACCTATTTGGAAAAAAATTGGAAAATTGTTGTGCCCCACAGATATCTAGTTTTTCTGTGGCTAGCTTTCTATTATAAGATTCTTAACAGAGATAACCTGAATAAAAGGAGGGTGGTGGAAAACTTAAAGTGTTTGTTTTGTGATGAGGATGAAACAGTTTGTCACCTATTCTTTGAATGTGTGGTTGCCAAACAAATCTGGAATGAGGTGTCTGACTCCTTTGAGTTTAATAGTCCTAATAATATGACTGAATTATCTTCCTTTTGGAACTTGAATAACAAGAAATCTATTGTTAATATTGCTTGCGTTGCTACCATTTGGGGCATTTGGACTATGCGTAATGACATGTGCTTTCAGGGCGTGCCATGGACAAGCACCCGTGCAATCTTGGCAAGGATCAGCTCATCGCTACATCAATGGAAGATCCTCTGTGTGGGCGACCAATCGGTGCTGCTGAGAAGATGCATTCAACTCCTGGATCCGCAAAGAGGCGAGCTACTCAGGATTGCGTGGGCTTTGGGCTGAGAGCTTGCGTGAAGAGGACCCGAGGCGAGGCGCTGAAGGCTCATTCAGAGTGAGGGATGTGGTTGGACAACAAAAAATGAACGACCACCTGCATATCGTGGGTTGCCACTGTCTTGGGTCGGGCGAGGGTTGTAGCCTGTCTGTTTGACAGTAGACGCTTTCCATTTCGGCAGTTTTTGCTGTAGCTGTGTCGCGTGAATTTGAACTTTTTAGGCTGTAGTTTTCTCCTGCTTTCAATTTACTCCGGTCTGCCACCTCGGGTAGGCCCGATTGCTTGTAACAGTCTCTGTTGACTCGCGCTTTGCTCCGTTTCTAATAAAATGGGGCGGGGGGGAACCCCTTTTGATCCAAAAATATATATAGATTTTGCGACGCCTGTATAGATTTTTGTCATGCATATTTCGTGTATCGAAGTGATGTAAACACGGTCGTATTGTATTCAGATATTTGGTATAGACATCGTATGTTGGTTGGGCATGCAAAGATGGGGAGCTGCTATCCCGGGCGCGTATGCATTCAGCCCTGTACCAGGGCGTGTTACTCCCTCTGTTCCTTGATATAAGGTGTATAGATTTTTGAGAAAAAATCCGAAATATAAGGTGTATTACGTTGCACCACTCATTTGGATAATTTTTTTGGGATTTGATTACATTTTCTTATACTAGGCAAGTTCCTCTATTTTCTCATGCCAATTAGTCAGGTGTAACCTCGCCCAAACCTTGTGAAATTTTCCCTCCATGTGTGTTCTTTAATTTCCGTGCCAAAAACTATACACCCTATATTTAGAAACGGAGGGAGTATTATATAGGACTATATATATATACACTAAAATAAAAGAAATAGGTATTCTTTGTCTGTTTTGTTATTTTATAGAAAACCTCCAAATATTTCTGACATTAAATCCGCAGTAAATATCAAATGTTTTTAAAATACTCATATCTTCTAAACCGTAACTCCAAATTTAACATGTTATATATGGAATTTGATTAAAAAATATGTAGAATCTGAATATGATATTATTATACCTGTTAACAATTAAAAAAACCATCTAGGCTGCAATATTAATCAACAATGCATATCCATATATTTTTCATAACGGTACTGATTCAGAATGGCGATGAACACCTGAGCAAAATCTGGATTGGACATAAAATTGAAGATAAATTTGCTTGAGACCCCAATAAATAAGGACATGCATGACACGAAATAAAAGAAGGACCCAACAAATACGGGATGCCCGCTATAAAAGAAATAAAAGAGAAAATGCAGAGGAGATCCAACAAAGATGAGATGTTGCACTATTCTCCTACATATAAGAAGAAAAAAAGAGGACATACATGAAAAATGTAAAAAGGAGGCATGCATGACAAAAAATAAAATAAAAGACAAGTTTGGTAAGATATAAATAGTGATGAAACAGTGACCAATACTTATGACATGTATGGCAAGAAATAGTGATGAAATAGGGGCGCAACTACCCGCGTCCACAGAACACCATACAAAAATGTTTTTTTCCGGACCAAAAAATCTATTTTTACGATTAGAAAAACATGTATCTTTTTAACAACTCTTCATGTATTTAATAAATATGCATGTGAAAAAAGTGTTCAAGAGTTAGCCTAAGTTGGAGGTTCTTAAACTGAAAACTAGCATTGATGCACACGTGTCTCCGTAGTGTGCTAATGTGTATCGTTTGTTTTTGTCGTTTTTCTTTACTCAGTCATAACAACACCCCATTCTGAAAATGACATGAATAAATGCATGATCACTTACCCATTTCTTTGTACGAATTAAATCTACATACAAGCCGTGTTGAAATAGAACACCTATAGAATCTTAAACTATGCTTTTATAGGTTAAGACCATCTTTGTTTAGGCCGTAGCTACAAATTCTCAGATTATAGACCATCTTTTGTAAATTAAGAGCGTGTGGTACTTTTTTTCTCCCATTGCAATGCACGGGCCTTTTTGCTAGTTATAGGAAAACGAGGAAACGATTTTCGTTCGGCGTATGACGTCATGCGTATGGCGTGCCTAGGTAGACTTAGGTCCACTCGATCGATCGCGGCAGCGTCTTCATGACTTCATCATTACAACCAAGTCGGATCGCAGGGGTTTGCACCCCAAGAAAGAAAGGCGACCTCCGGCCACCGGGAGAGTTCCCCGGCCGTTGTCCTCCGGCGGCTCCCCTTCGTCGACAACCTTGGTCGTCGGGCATGCGTATGAATTAGTTTTAGTCCCTGATAGTCTAGGTTTTTAGATTGTTCGTCGTATTGACTTCCGCGCAATGATGACGATACTGGATAAAGATTTTTCAGATCCTTTCCCGATGAGGCGATATGTCCTATGGTTGAGTATGGATTTGGAAAGCAGTCTATTTAAGTAAGGATGGCGTGGTGGTGGCATCCTCTTGGTGGACCTGTGTCCTTGCACTACTAGGAGAATTCTTATAGGTAGGACCTTATCAATAGCATGGGGTACAGGGCAACCGCTACTGCAACTTAGCAGTAGCGCAGGATGTAAACAAACGCTACAGGTAACCAAATAGCAGTAGCACTGGTCGTCCGCCCAATGCTGTTGCTAACTAGTCCTGACCCCACCGGGGCTACCCGAAGCAGTAGCGCGTCCTGGGTAAAACACGATACTGCTAAACTAATAGCAGTAGCGCAGCTACGCCGAACAGCGCTACCACTAGCACTACCGCTCTAATGATATGTTGCATGAGTTTAATATTTTAGTTTTTACCACTTCATTCATCTTAGGATTTAATCATCGTTGGTGATCAACAACTGATTTAGCATCAGGTTCCATATTAATTTTATGCTCATATAGAGTGGGACTAATGCCTTTAAGATCATTAAGAGTATATCCAATAGCAGCACGGTGCTTCCTCGGAGTTTTTAATAATCTCTTTTCTTCATGCTCTGAAATGTTAGCACTAATAATAACAGGGTATATCTTCTTTTCATCAAGATAAGCATATTTCAGTGTATCATGCAATTGATAATATCAATCACTTGGCGTCCATCTGATGCATCAACTATGGATATTTCGT
>NC_057814.1:617287378-617303202 GCF_018294505.1 Triticum aestivum
ACATTGCATTATAGACTGTATTGTTACTCTTCCTCGGTTTCCCCCTACATATATGGGATATTTTAAGAAATGAGCATCTTTCTTCGTAGCAGGATCAGGGGAGAAGAATGGGAAAGACAATTTCACTATATTTCTTACCGGGAACAGGGCGTATCAAAAGAATGTTTTTTATCGGGACGATAACTTTGAATAGCAAGATTTCCTATCTTTTCTTTTAACTCAGGGGAAATCCGATCGGGCGGCGCTAATTCAAATCCCTCGGGCAAAATAAGAACAACACCTACATGCAACCCTCCCTTTTTCCATTAGCAAGAACTTGTTTCAATTGCATATCATAAGGAATTCAAAGAACTGCTTCAAATACAGTATCGGGAAGCACAGCTTGGGGAACTTCAATATCGCCGGGCTTGCTAGCTAAATGGCAGTGGCTTTTCGTGGGTTTTCATAACCCTACTGCGCAAAAATGGGATATGCATTTGAAATAGATATCCGAGTTATTACGTATATCATGATCGATACAGAAATCGATCAAGTAATCTGTTCTTTACCCAAGAAAAAGTATTTCTATTTTCCATGTCCAATCGCAGATCCCATAATTTCTACAATAAATTAGATAGGCAGCTAGGCTAATCTAGTTCCCTATACATGAATCTCTTGCCATTCTACTGCAACAGTGGTACTGCAATGATGAATACCTTAACGTAGGTATAAATAGAAAGGATTTTGCTAAAACGGAAAAGGGCTTTCTTTCTAAAATAGATGCTTGCTAATTTGATTAATATTAATATAGGGAGATCGAAGGAATTTATGCTTCACTAATTGAATGATAAATGACTACAAGCGAAGGAGATAGACGGTTTAAACAAAAAAGACCCAAAATTTCAAACATGTTTCTAGAATTACTGGAAAACTACAAAACAATAGTGAAAATAAGCTCGTTTGGAGCCCATCCAAAATCGTTGTAGACCCAACAAATTACTAGTCCCAACCACGCTTGGAGTGAAATCCAACAAAAAACAGTAACTAGAAGAATAAAAAAAGCTTTTATTGAGTCATTGAAATTATAGAAGAATTCCTGAACCCAAGAATTCAAAATGACAAGTTCCTCTTTACCCAGAAAAAAAAAGAACCACTTAGAATAGCCAACCATATTATATTTGTCGAGAAATGCAAAATGGTATGGAGATGATCCTCATTATTTATTTTGACCCATTGTATTATTTCATTGTGTGTTCTTGTAGGAGGTTTTTGTACATGTTCCTTCGGTTCCCTTTTATCATCTCATCCAAGAGAGAAAGTTCTTCTAATTCTATGAATCTTTATGGAATCCTTTTCTCTTGAATATCAGTCAAGAGAGTTTCGAATTGCCTGGTATTCCACCAATTCTTAATCCAAGTTTCCAGACATTTGTTAAATGAGGAAGAGACCCCCTAAGGCAAAAGTACAATAAATACAAGATATAGTAAAGAAGGCAATGCTTACTTTTTTCATTTTTGATCTGTAAATGGAGATTTTAATGAATATGCTTCATTCGCTGACTCTATTCCATTCCCAGACTCTATATGATGATATTTCTATTTCATGATATTACTATTTCTTTGAAGCAAAAACTCTATAGGTTTGATACCTTGTATCTATTCTTTGTTTTCTATATTAGTGGAATTTCAGTGCATTGGGTTCTTTCTTAGATCTAGATGGAATGAAATGGTGAAATAGAATTAAAAAATCCCTTTTGGATGAAAAAGGAAGAATAGTATGCGATATATCTGACTTGGATAAAAGATATTCAAAGCAAATTTCTCTTATCCTCGTTTGTTCCTTCCTTTAGATAAATACTTAAAAATACACTTACAATAACAAACCCAATTTAGAAGTGACTTCCTCCCCGTGTTGAGAAAACTTTTCTTCTTCCAATTCTTCTTTCCTTCATTCAACTAAGTTCAAAAAAGATATAATATTCTTACCAAGATAACTAGAAACCGATAAGAATCCTAGCGAACCTAGAAAACGAATACAGGCCCAGAAAAAATTACCCCTTTTTCGAGAACCTTTTAGAAGTTCTACCCATACGTGTTCTAATCACCAATTCATATTAGATGTACTAAATCCAACAGCGGTCGATTGAAATTGAGTTAATAAGCTAAATAATTTTGACTTTACTTTATTTGATTCTGAAATCGTCTTGAGCAACTAGTACTCCTGTGATATAATAGGTTAGATACATTGACTTTCTATTCAAAAAAATATCCGTTGATTCGAATAAAATAAAAAAAATAAAACGTGCTATACCTGGCTCTGCATATGCATCTCTTTATGCTCGTAGCCTATATTCGCATCCATAACTGTTTTTCATTTGTGTGTTGAAAGTGTGTGTAGAAAAAGGCACATACCCTACCATATTATATTACTTACACTAAAAAAATACTAGACAATCTTATTTTTTCGCACATAAAGAAATAAAGAAGTCATTGCAATTGCTGGGAATACCAAGCCTACTAAAGGCACGAAAATAGAAGGTTAGTTTAAATCCGTCATGGAATAGGTGTCTCAATTCATTTGAGTGTAGGCACGAAAATACTAAGCCTACTATTTATATCGAGTCGAAAAATATCTTAAGATTCTTATGATATAATTAAGTATATCTATTATAAGGAATATTGACTATTGTATTGTATTTTTTAGTTTGAAAAATATTCTGTAAAAAATGAAAGGATAATAAGAAAAATCCGAAAAAGGAGAACTAATTAAAAAGATTTGATTTTGATTTTCCCATCCTCATGGCTATCTTTCTAATCTAATTTGAAATTGGATTCAAAAGAAAGCGGTTAGAATTTATTTCCTGCATACATACTTCTCTAGAAGCGCATACAATAATGCGTGGTAAAGGCGGAAAAATAGTATATTCAATCAAAATCAAAGGGCAAATTATTATATATCGGGTGTAGAACTAGGCCAACACTTCTATTAGCAAATAGGAGGTTTCCAAATTCATGCCCAAGTACTCATCACTTCTTGGGTCGTAATTACTATCTTGCTAGGTTCAGTTGTCATAGCTGTTCGGAATCCACAAACCATCCCGGTTGACAGTCAATTTTTTTAATATGTCCTTGAGTTTATTCGAGACTTGACCAAAACTCAGATTGGAAAAGAATACGGTCCCTAGGTTCCCTTTGATGGAACTATGTTCCTTTCTATTTTTGTTTCGAATTGGTCGGGTGCTCTTTTACCTTGGAAAATATAGAGTTACCCTATGGGGAATTAGTAGCGCTCGCGAATGATATAAATACTACTGTTGCTTTAGCTCTACTCACGTCAGCAACATATTTTTATGCGGGTCTTAGCAAAAAAAGATTGAGCTATTTCGAGTAATATATTAAACCAACTCCAATACTTTTACGAATTAACATCCTAGAAGATTTCACAAAACCATTATCGCTTAGCTTTCAAGTTTTCGGGAATATATTGGCGGATGAATTAGTCGTTGTTGTTCTTGTTTCTTTAGTCCCCTTAGTAATCCCTATGCCGGTCATGTTTCTTGGATTATTTACAAGTGGTATTCAAGCTCTTATTTTTGTAACATTAGTCACAACCTATATATATATGTGAATTCATGGAGGGACTAGTTTTGGAAATAGTATTTTTTTTTGAAGCTTAGCCCAATTCATTCATGGTTCCGGATAATCTGCTTGGTAGCAAACAAAATAGTTAGAAATGCATATGAATATATAGCCTAGAGTTGTAGGAGAGAGAATAGAATAGACTATATTATGGAATTTTCAAAGTATATATGCATTAAGGAGGGTGGAGTCAGGCTAGATCTATACTATAAATCCTTAATGTCTATAAGTGGAGTCCTCTTTTATGCGGGTTTCCACTTTAAGCAATGATTTTAGAATCCGATTCAATAGAAAATGAGAAAATATGCAAACAAAATAGAAGAAACAAATGTGTGTGTGTATCTATATATACAGAGAGAGAGAGAGAGTGGCACTATTCTAATCCTGTGATTAGAATAACTATTTGGATCACACCAAGCCTATATAGGTCCCGATGGACTTGTTCCCGAGATCCAAGACAGAGAAAAAAAGCCCATTGTGCACATCCCGAACAGCCTATTGCCACCCACACGACCTTCTTCTCCCCGTGGACACCTCCACCATCCTTGATCCCCGGCGAGCAAGCCACCGCGCCGCCCCTGCCCGCCGCCCCTACTACCTCTTGAGCGTGCGTTAGTTTTTCCCTTGAACAGGAAAGGGTGATGCAGCAAAGTAGCGTAAGTATTTCCCTTAGTTTTTGAGAACCAAGGTATCAATCCAGTAGGAGACGACATGCAAATCCCTCATACCTGCACAAACAATCAAGAACCTTGCAACCAACGCGATAAAGGGGTTGTCAATCCCTTCACGGCCACTTGCAAAAGTGAGATCTGATAAAGATAATAAGATAAATATTTTTGGTATTTTTGTTGTATAGATTTTGAAAGTAAAGATTGCAAAATAAACGGCGACAGAAATAACTAATTGACGGGAGATTAATATGATGGAAGATAGACCCGGGGGCTATAGGTTTCACTAGTGGCTTCTCTCAAGATAGCAAATTCTACGGTGGGTGAACAAATTACTGTCGAGCAAATGATAGAAAAGCGCATAGTTATGAGAATATCTAGGCATGATCATGTATATAGGCATCACGTCCGTGACAAGTAGACCGAAACGATTCTGCATCTACTACTATTATTCCACACATCGACCGCTATCCAGCATGCATCTAGAGTATTAAGTTCATAAGAACAGAGTAACGCATTAGGCAAGATGACATGATGTAGAGGGATAAACTCAAGCAATATGATATAAACCCCATCTTTTTATCCTCGACGGCAACAATACAATACGTGCCTTGCTGCCCCTGCTGTCACTGGGAAAGGACACCGCAAGATTGAACCCAAAGCTAAGCACTTCTCCCATTGCAAGAAAGATCCATCTAGTAGGCCAAACCTAACTGATAATTCGAAGAGACTTGCAAAGATATCAAATCATGCATATAAGAATTCAGAGAGGAATCAAATATTGTTCATAGATAATCTTGATCGTAAACCCACAATTCATCAGATGTCGACAAACACACCGCAAAAAGAATTACATCGAATAGATCTCCAAAAAGATCGAGGAGAACTTTGTATTGAGCTCCAAAGAGAGAGAAGAAGCCATCTAGCTAATAACTATGGACCCAAAGGTCTGTGGTAAACTACTCACACATCATCGGAGTGGCCATGGTATTGATGTAGAAGCCCTCCATGATCGATTCCCCCTCCGGTGGAGCGCCGGAAAAGGCCCCAAGATGGGATCTCAGGGGTACAGAAGGTTGCGGCATTGGAAATAGGGTTTCGTGGTGCTCCTGGATGTTTTCAGGGTATATGAGTATATATAGGCGAAAGGAGTACGTCGGTGGAGCCACGAGGGGCCCACGAGGGTGGGGGGCGCGCCTACCCCCCTGGGCACGCCCTCCTACCTCGTGGCCGCCTCATTGCTTCCTTGACGTCCACTCCAAGTCTCGTGGATTGCGTTTGTTCCAAAAACGATCCTCGCGAAGGTTTCATTCCGTTTGGATTCCGTTTGATATTCCTTTTCTGCGAAACACTGAAATAGGCAAAAAAAAACAGCAATTTGCACTGGGCCTTCGGTTAATAGGTTAGTCCCAAAAATAATATAAAAGTGCATAATAAAGCCCATTAAACATCCAAAACAGATAATATAATAGCATGAAACAATAAAAAAACATAGACACGTTGGAGACGTATCAGGCCCCGCGCCGCCCCTGCCCGCTGGTCCCGTGAGTCCCCCTACCCGACGCCCATGTCGCCGTCCTCCACCCCGACCACCTCCGCGGCAGTCATCCGCCCCGACCATGTTTGCCGCCGCCGTGCTCCCCCCAAGCCTTGACCACTTCCACCACTGCCCTCCGCCCCGACCACCTCTGCCTCCGCCCTCCACCCCAGCCACCTCCGTCCCCGCCCTCCGGCTAAACCACCTCCGCCGGCATCTTCCCAAAACACTTCCTCCATCGCCGCCCTCCGCCCCGACCTCAACCTCCCCTCCGACACCGCTTGCCTTCTGCTCTGTCGGCCCCGTCCCGACCGACCACCCGCATCGCGGCCGACCTCTCGCACCACCGTCGCTCTGTACCCACCCTCCATGGTGGACTCCCGCTGTCGCCAACTGCAGTTCACGCCTGTGCTGCCTATCCAAGGTCGTGGCTGCCCATTCCTCTGTCCCTCATATCGCTCACCACCAGCGCTGCTCTGCCTGCCGTACCTAGCGCGCTACAACTCCTGATTCCAATAAGATAGTTGCCACTGATGGACACTCTGGCTACAAGGATATTTTGTTGTGCCATGTAGGTTATGGCAGCGACGGGATTTCTCCGTTGTGGCTGTCCTAAGGTGTGCATTTCTGTTGCAGAGAGAGAAGGAGAATGGCAGGGGCATTTTTCTTTGAACTTCCATTTGTCCTTGCGAAATCCTTCACTGCCCTTCACTCGCCGGCGACCACCAGCACATGCACGGGTTGGACACTTTCCTGCAGCTGGAGGAGGCATTGACCTTCAGCTTGAGGAGGTAACGACCTGCAGCTAGCCGCCGTGAAAGACCCCACCTACACACCTCCGCTGATCCCTCTGGCGCCGTCGCCTCTGCCTGAGCACTCAGTGACGCGCCCGAGGCCATTTTTTTAGCAATAGAGAGCGAGGACCCCCCCCTTCGATTTCATTAACGAAACCACCATGAATTCCAGTTCACGGCAACGACACCTAACCAGCTACCAACATCCAAAAGTAAACCAGTCTAAGCAGCAGGTTCAAATTTATTTCCTAGGGGGGGTCACAAGCGACCATTTGAGTACGAGGGTGCAGCCTCCAGCAAGCAGAAAACAAGAAATGGAAAACAACAAGCCATCTCAGGAAATGAAATCTTCAGATCATCAGACGAGGAACTCCCGCTCTCCATCCCTGCGAAGCTCTGTAAACCTCACGTGGTACTTGCTCGATTAGTTTTGCCCCCAGCATCAGTAGGTTTTGTCCTACGTTTTTTCTCTACAAAACAGCCCAATCCACAATCCAATTGCAAGTTAGTTTCACCAACGTCATGGGGTCAGTGGCCAATTTATCATGAAAATTTATATCATTTCGACATTTCCAAATAGCCCAAAGAGTGGCAGACGTTCCAACTAACACTAGTTTTCTTTCCTCTAGCTTAAATTTCTTGATACATACCCCGAGGCAATCATACCCAATCGGAGCTGTTTTTAAATTGAAGGAGCATTTTATCAAACTCCAAAGTAACTTGGTAGCAAAACAAGAGAAGAAAAGGTGATCTATGGTTTCATTTCGACCACAGTACACACAACTCTGATTCCCTTTCCATCCTCCTTTTGCCAGGTTGTCTCTGGTTAGTATACTTTTCCTGGCAATCAGCCAAAAAACATCTTTATTTTTGCTGGAATTTTTACTTTCCAAAGAAATTTGTGTGGAAAACCCACATCAGTTTTAACTAACTGTTGATATAGAGATTTCACTGAGAATTGTCTGTTGACTGACAGCATCCACAATGGCTGATATTTGTCCGCATACATTCTCACTTCTTCACATCTGGACTTCAAACTATCCCATAGAATTCTTTTATCTCCAGACAAATTCCTTCTGAACTTAAACCCCTCCCATCCCATGTCAATGGCCTGGGCCACCGAAGTGTTGCGGGTCAAGCTACTGAAATAAAGGCTTGGGTAGGCCTCTTTCAGTGGTTTAGATCCTACCCACCAATCTTCCCAGAATCTAGTGTTCCGTCCATCCCCCAGTTTCTTCTTTACATTTTTATAATATATGTCTTTAATCTGCATCAGGCTCCCCCAAAAATGAGAGTCGCCAGGTTTCTTTTTAATTCAAGATATACATTTTCCTTTTACATATTTATTCAGCAGGATTCTGACCCACATCCCATCTTCTGTCTCTAATTTCCAGAGCCATTTTGCCTCCACGGCTTTATTCATAAAATCAAGATTTAGTATTCCCAGACCCCGCCAAATCCTTTGGCAACCAACATGTTTGCCAGTTGACTAGATGATATTTTTTCTCTTCATTTTCCTGCCAGACTAGTCTCGCTCTGAAGAAGTCAGCCTTTTTCCTAACCCCCACTGGTAAAGGGTAAAAGGACATCATATACATTGGCATATTTGTTAGACAAGCCTGGACCAGAGTTACTCTCCCGGCCATATATAATAGTCTCCCTTGCCAGCAAGCACATATTTTTCTATTTTTTTCAGTCACACTCCTCCAAATTTATTGCCTAGTCTCACATTACTAACAGGTAATCCCAGATATTTAAAGGGGACTGCCCCTTTTCTACAAGTAAATATTTCTTGATAAATCTCACTTTTGTTTTTGGCCTCCCCAAAAAGGTAAACCTCACTTTTGTGAAGGTTAATAGTCAGCACAGACATCAGTTCAAAGGCTATGAGAATGAATTTAAGGTTCTTTGCACTATCCTCATCATCTTCGAGTAGAAAAATTGTGTCATCTGCATATTGCAGCATATTTACTCCATTATCTCCTAGTTCAGTCAGTACTCCCCTAACATAGCCTGCATGTTTGGCTTTATCTAAGATTATAGCCCAAGCATCTGCAGCTATGTCAAAAAGCAGTGGAGACATAGAATCCCGCTGCCTCAACCCCTTATATGTTTTAAAGTAGGGTCCAATCCTATCATTTACCTTAATCCCAACTTGCCCCCCTATCATGGTATGCATAACCAAATCACACCATTTATCAGGGAATTGTTTCATTTTTAGCATTTTGTAAACAAATGGCCACTTTATTTTATCATATGCTTTCTCAAGATCCACTTTAAACAAAACAACACTTTGTTTTGAGTGGTGTATAGAGTTAAGGGCTTCATGAAGAATCACAATCCCCTCCATGATGTATCTCCCTTTTATGAAAACAGTCTATGTAGGTAGGATGATAGGATTTATGATTCTACTTAATCTGTTCATCGAGGCTTTAGTAATAATCTTAAAGCTGACATTCAGTAAACAAATAGGTCTAAAAATTTGGATTTGTTTAGCATCATCAGATTTCGGGACCAAAGTGATAATCCCATAGTTAAGTCTTGTGATGTCTAATTTTCCCTCATGAAAATCATTCAAAAGTTTCATCAAATCTCACTTGAAAGTCTCCCAAAAATGATGGTAGAAGTCAATGGGTATTCCATCTGGACTAGGACTTTTGTTTTTCTCCATCCCAAAAACAACTGCCTAAAGCTCCTCCATTGAGAAAGGTTTAACCAGGTTGTCAGCCTGTTCCCTAGTAATTGATTGCCCCCCCCCCAATATTGAGGTTGATTGAAGAGGTGTCTGGTTGTCCAAATAGTTTTTTGTAAAAGTCAGTAATGTATCTAATGAGATTATCTTCTCCTTCAATCACCCCTTCCTCTTGGTCTAAGGAAAGAATTCTGTTTTTTCTTCTCCTCCCATTCACCTTAGCATGATAATACTTTGTATTACAATCACCATATTTTATTTATTTGTCTTTATATCTTTGAAGCCATTTTCTTCTTGTTTTAGCAATCTATGCAATTGAGATCTTAGGGCTCTCAGTTCTTCCCTGTCATGAGCAGAAAGGCCCATAATCTCACCATTTTTATCTATAGCATCTAGCTTCATCGGTATTTCTTTTTTACTTTTTTTATACCAAGCTTCCGAGTATAAAATCCACCCTCTCACTTTCTGTCTAAACACTCTCATTCTTCTCTGCCATTGTTCAATGGTATCACCATGATACTTTGGAGACCAGATTTTAATAACAAATTCTTTGAACCCATCTCTCATCATCCAGGAGTTTTCAAATCTGAAAATAGGTGGTGATTATGTGTTTTCTCCTGTGTCAAGGATCAGGGGAGTATGATCAGAAAGTTCTCTTTCTAGGGCATAAACCTCAGTCAGGGGATAATGATCCTCCCAATCTGGGAAAATCAGGATTCTATCCAATTTTTCATATGTGGGCTCAGGTAGATTATTAGCCCAAGTAAAATTTCTCCCATTTAAAGGTAGTTCTCTTAAGCCATCTTGCTCAATAATAGCATTAAAAACAAAGCTCAAGTGATTATATCCGCCAGGTTTATTTTTGTCTGCAGATTTCCTTATAACATTGAAATCCCCCCATAAGACATGGTACAGAGGCATTATTCTGATAAACTCTGGATATTTCTGCCATATAAGCAGCTTTACTGACATCTTGAGCATCTCCATATACAATAATTAGATTCCATTCAAATTTGGCTTTTTTATCAAGAAGGAGAGTTCTAATGTAGTAGACCCCCTTCTCTACATTAATAATCTCAAAATTATCTTTATTAATTCCTACCAGGATACCTCTTGCTTTCCCCCTAGGTTGAGTCCAATGCCACTCAAAGTTCCTACATCCACTAAGATTATTTAGCTCATTCTTGGTAAAATCATTTTTAATGGTCTCTTGCAAACCAATAAAATCAACTCTCTTATCACAAATGTTAGATCTAATGAAGGACTTTTTAGACGCAGGCCCTAGTCCCCTAACATCAAAATCAAACCTTTCATTTTCTTCTTCCTTTCTTCCCTCTTTTTCTTCCTATATATACCACATATTTTCCTCCTGTAAACCCAGGAGATCCTGTGTTATTATTCCTTTTTCCACTAGCAAAGATGTTTTTCAAGTGGACATAATAGTCCATCTCCATCTCTGCATCTGAGTGATCTCCATCCGAGCATAATTTTGTTAGAGAGAGATCTCCAGTGTCAATGAGAGATATCTCATTTTGCACTATGTCTCCTTTTGTTTTAAATGAGTAAAATAGAAGTCCTTTCTACTTTGCTCCATCCTCTCAATAATCTCTAAATTTTGGTTGATCATATCAATAGTACACCCTAAATCTATGCCAATTTTATCAGCCATGAAAAAAAAAGAGGGGTCATTAACCTCCTCATCGATCTGCTTGCCATAATTATCCTTGTCAGCTGCTCTTTGTTTTGCCAGTTCCTCAATCGTAGCATCTTGTTTGTCTGCCAGCCTAGCACATTTTCTCAGGTTGTCTTCTATGTTGTTGTCTAGATCAGTATCTCCTTTTTGCTCTTCAGGATTTATTCCCAACCTGGTAGAAAAAGAATCTATAGACTCCTGGCTGGCACCATAATCAACTGGCTCCACATAAGTATCATTGTCTTCTGCTTTGTTTTCTTCTTCCATTCTCTTCAATTCATTTTCAGTAATACCTTCCATTTCTCTTTCTCTTTCCTTCCATCTTTCAATTTTTTCCACACACTTGGATATTACAATTTGTTGTTGATTGACCAGGTTCATCATCTTTTTCTTTTCTAGCATCATTTCCTGGATCTTTTTATCATCTTGGCTTTTGAGGGCTTTTTGTCTATCATTATCTTCTTCATTTTCTTGCATCTTCCTGATCACCATCCCTAGATTAGCCTCCACTTTTTTTCTAGCCTCTCTCTCTTTGCTGAGTTCTTGCTAGGCCACCATGATTGCCTAACTTCTTTTCTTGAATTCATCAAATTGAACAAAGCTCATACTCCCCAGGGTCATTCTCTCTGTTGCTTTCTCCAGCTTCATTGTTTTTCTGTCTTTTTCTCACTTATTCCCCCACACAGTCCATGCCAGTTTCACCCAAGTGTTGTCTCTTGTGTTCTCCATACCCGCCCATCTTGATACGTGTACAACGTATCCATAATTTATGAAGTATTCATGCCATGTTTACAATAGTTTTATATGATTTTGGTATGATTTGATTAGAACTAACCCGGACTGACGCTGTTTTCAGCAGAACTATTCTGGTGTTGTTTTTGTGCAGAAATAAAAGTTCTCGGAATGCGATGAAAAGCAACGGAGAATTTTTCTGCAAAATAAAAAATTACTGGAACAAAAAGTTACCGGAGGGGAGGCCCGTGGGCCCCACGAGGGTGAGGGCGCGCCCACCCCCCTAGGGCACGCCCTTGTGCCTCGTGGACTTCCCGTGGGGTCCCCTGACTTGTTCTCGACGCCAACCTCTCCTATAAACACACAAACCTCCAGAAAATAACCTAGATCGGAAGTTCCGCCGCCGCAAGCCTCTGTAGCCCTGAGAAATCAGTCTAGGCCCTCTCTGGCACCCTGCTGGAGGGGGCCATCATCATCGGAGGCCATGGAGGAGGATTCCGGAGGGGCTATAATCACCATGAAGGCCAAGGACCAGAGGGAGAACCTCTCCCCGTCTACGGGGGAGGCCATGGAGGAGGAAGCACAAGGGGGAGAACGTCTCCTCCTCTCTCTCGGTGGCGCTGGAGTGCCATTGGGAGAGGAATCATCGCCGCGGTGATCGTCTTCATCAACATCACCACCATCATCACCATCCTCATCTCCTTTACGCGGTCCACTCTCCCGCACCCCGCTGTAATCCCTACTTGAACGTGGTGCTTTATGCCACATATTATGACCCAGTGATGTGTTGCCATCCTATGATTTTTTGAGTAGATATCCTTTGTGTTTGGGTTGATTGATGATCTAGATTGGTATGAGTTGTATGTTTTATTTTGGTGCTGTCCTATTGTTCCCTCCGTGTTGCGCAAGCGTGAGGGGATCCAGTTGTAGGGTGTTGCAATACATTTATGATTCGCTTATAGTGGGTTGCTTGAGTGACAGAAGCATAAACCCAAGTAAGGGGGTTGTTGCATATGGGATAAAGGGGAGTTGATGCTTTAGTGCTATGGTTGGGTTTTACCATAATGATCTATAGTAGTTGCGGATGCTTGCTAGAGTTCCAATCATAAGTGCATATGATCCAAGAACAGAAAGTATGTTAGCTTATGCCTCTCCCTCATATGAAATTGCAATGACGACTACCGGTCTTGTTAACAATTGCCTAGGACAATTCCGCACACCGATCCATCATTATTCCACACTCGCTATTTATAATATTTAGTAATATATTCTAACTTTATGATAACAGCACCTACTTTTATGTTTTAGCTCTCCGATATCATGCAAAGTTATCGTCTTCATACCCACAAAGTAGTTTTATTTCTCGTTTCTAGTTGGAAGCAAACGTTCGGTGCACGTGGAGTCGTATCAGTGGCAGATAGGAATTGCTACGATGATTCCCTGCACTTGGGGATTATCACATCTCCACCACCTTTTCCAGTTTAGGCATAATTCTGTAAATGTTCAGGTCTTTGTCTGTGATTTCAGTGTATCCTAGGATCTTCTGAAAGTTTCTTACTCCCACTTTCGCTATGATTTTCTCCTGAGTGATGGTCTCCATGTCAATTTCTAACACTGGCCCTAAGGATGCAGCAACTTCACACATGCCAAAAAAGTGTCTAAAACAATCTGGCACCTTCTCAAAATTCACCCATGTTGTGTGAAGTTTTCCAACTGCATGTGAATCAAAAGCCCATTTCTTGATGTTTATCACAGCCCCAGTGCCGAAAAGCTTGAAATCTTCACAATTTACTAGTTCCATCAATCTGCCCTTGTTTGGAAATCTCTTGAGAAAGGTGTTGCTTCCTTGTTTTTTACATCGCCACTGCCAGCCCCAACTGAACATGTAGTTGAATCCCTCCTGCATTTGTGTTTCATTCAACACACCATACTTGACTGTGATCAAGGCCATTGGATTAGGATTTTCGAGCACAGTATTGTCCTTAGAGCTTTGAACTAGCAGCACGCCTAGACCTCTAGCAGCATATCCCACAAATTCTGGAACAGGTTTCATTTGCCTCAACCAGGTGCAATCATCAGTTATGTGGTTTCTTTTTCCACACACTGCACAATGATCTAGTTTGCAATCCTTAGTAGCATGTCTGGTGTCCTTGCACTTGTTGCATATCAGTTTGCTTGCCCCACCTACCATCATCTTGTTGCCCTCTTTGGTTTGACCACTTTTCCCTATTTCTCTTCCCTGAAATCTTCCCTTCCTGTTCTGTCTCTCTCAAGTGTGTTAGCAGATCTGTTTGTCCATGGATTTCTCTGAATCTCTCCACTCTGAACCAAGGTGGTTTCACCTCTGCTTGTCTCTCCGCTAACCTGTTGCTGAAGCATACTCCCCCCCCCATGTACATTCAAACTGTTTCCTCCCAGCAGAGCAGTCCCTTGTGTCAATTGAGCAAGTAGTGCAGAAAGAATTCATTGCTGCTGAAATCTACTAGGATCTGTAATACCTGGGTTAGCAGTCTTCTGGGCTTCTTTTTCCTTCTTTGATCTCATCGTCTCTTTCTCTTCCTCTTATCTCCTCTGATCTTGCTGTTGTTCTTGTCTCATCTGCAAATCATTGTTGCCTCCTCCCTGCTCCCGGTCTTCCTTGCTCTCTCTTTCGTTGTAATTTCTGAACCTGTCATTTCCCTCATCTTTCTTTCTGTATTGGAAATTCTCTCTGCCCCCTCTATTGAATCTACCCCCTCTTCCGAACCGGCCTCCAAATCTATCCATCTCCTCCTCTTCGGCTGGCGGCAGGAGGGGAAACCCTAGTTCTGGCTCGATGTGTTTGACTGACCCAAGAGAGGAGCAAGATCTTGAGCTTATATATGTCCCCTCCCCAGGCTCTCTCTCCCATGGGCTTCCACAGTTATCTGGGCTGGGCTTTAAGCCTGCCCAGTCTTTCCAGTCATCGGCCTACTCCTCTAAAATTCTATTTTTAGGAATAATTACTTTCTGTCTAGTATTGTCTAACTTCAACACACAATCGGTAACACTTATCATTAGATCATCATGCCCAATTACTGACCAATAGTCAGGTATTTTGGGGGCTTTTTCCATAAGATTTTTGACTATCTATCCATCTAAATAATTTTTCCCATTTTTACCATCATCCTCCCCTCGATTAACCTCCTTGCAATTTATCTTTGAAGTGGTTTTATCAATTTTTCCATTTTTCTTTTTGTCTGTTCTTTTTTTACTAACATGCATAGAGATTCTAGGTTCAGTATCACCATCGTCATCAAGCAAGTATTGACACGCTGTATCTAGGAGCAGAGACATACCATTATCTTCTGACGAGTCCCCGGCCTCCTCGTCAGAGTCCTCCCCGGCCAGCAACCAGAAGCGATTGCCGGCGGGGGAGACGACTACTCCGCCGGAGCGGACATGGAGAGGTTGAGGAGGCGTGGCGAGCGGCGGAGGAAATGCGGGGAGCGTCTGGGCAGCTGCGCCTACTACTTCTTATTCCCCCTGTCGCTGCTCTTGCCCAGATCTGGCACCGTCTCCCTTTCCTCTGCCTCCGACTCCATCTCCTCCTCGCTGTCCTCGATCGGAATCGGAACCCAGCACGTCCCTGGGGTAGGGATTGCAATCACCGCCCCAACCACAAAATCCTCTGGTCCAGCTAGGAAGCGTTGGCAAGAGCGGAACCCCCACCACTTTGCCTTCTGAGATGGACTCCCAAACTCGGTCTCCTCCATGGCCCAAACCAGAGCAGCGAGCGAGCTCACCGGCGTGCCCGTCGGAGTGGTGAACCCATTTGGAGTAAGCCTCTCGTCTTCCTCCACCGTCGAGTTTCTGAAGACTCGCTTCGCCGTGCGCCGCATCTCTTTCCTTGTGGAGAACCAGGACACGATCTCCTGTGCCCTCTCCAATCTCGTCTTGTTGCCGCTCGCTAGCTCCACCATGGACTTCTCCATCCTCATCCTCCAGTCTGCCGTCCTCCCTTCACTCTACTTTCTCTCTCTCTCTCAGGGCAGGGGTGTTGCTCGCTTTGGTGGGGGGTGGGGATTTTTGGATGAGTTGCGTCTCCCAGCCATCGGGCGGTGGGGATTTAT
>NC_057814.1:617303453-617313924 GCF_018294505.1 Triticum aestivum
AAACTTCGTCCGCCATGAAATTGCTTCCTCTCCGCGCAATCCTTGTCTATCAATCGCTCGATTTCCCTCATCGAGCAGAAGGACACGACGAATCGTACCTTGAACCACCACTGAGCCTTGGTGGTTGCAAAGAAGCCCCGCCGCGAAGAGGTAGGGGATGTGGAGAGCCCAACATCTCTTGTCTCCCGCAGTCCTCTCTTCCCCCGCGCTCCGCTCGTCGCCGGCAGGCCTATCTTGATCGCTCGGCTGGGGTGCGGGCAGATCGCCTGAGTCGCCCTCCCTGTTGCGTGTTCGAGTCGTCATCTCCACACATCCGCGCCTGAGGCCATAATTTCCAGTCCAGATCGCCTACAGTGTTCTGCATTTTAGATATTTGGTTCTCGTCAACGTCCGACGGTGATACGTGCAGAAATCTTCAGTATCTCTTCTGCCTCCTCTTTTCCCTCGTCCATTTTGTTGTTTGCAAATCTTTGGTAGGCCTTTCATTCAAAAATCCTTCGCTGTTATTTGTACGATATATATGCATAGGAATTTTGTTCTCCATTTTTGTTTATTGGTGCATGCTTTTCATGTTATGAACATATTGGTTTGCGAGAAGTTCATGTACAACTAACCAAGGAGTTCAAAAATCACTCACCACGAAGAGAAGAGGTGAACAACGCCCAACCCGTTCAACTTGGCCGCTTCAAGCTATGCAACTCCGCTCATCTGAAAAAAGGGGGAGTAGTTTCTTCTTGACTGTTGATTCTGCACTAGTATGGCGCATTTTTTGTCTCGACTTTCAGGTGAATTCTTTGCTTCTCTTACATTGTGTCCAACAGGGTACAAAAGTTTGCGTACAAACTGTTCGTGTATGTCTGTAAGAGCTGCTGTTGTGCTAGTGCCATGAGAAAATGGAGCTTTTCCCGAATTGTTTTTTTCTTTTCTATAATACATGTGAAGACTTCAGTATGAACAAATAGAGATTTTTTCATAGTGAAAAGTGGTCTTTTTGGTGTAATTTTGTTGGCGCTATAATCGGCATGTATGCGAATTCGAAAGCCTGTGCATAATTGACAGCTAATTTTTGAGATAAAACTAGTAAGTAATGAGTGGTAAAAAGAACACATAGTTTGCTAAAAAAACCTTCAGGGTGGAGGGACACGGGGTTGGAAAACTTCTCCTCGCTTCTATAGTGTCCTTCTCAAGCACCATGTGCCCAGGGATGGAAATTCTCAAGTACAATGTGCCCAGGATTGTGTTTTGCGCTCCTGTTCCGTTGTGCATTGTAAAAATGAGGAGGTTCAGCCTTATCCTTGTGAGGTTCAGTGTGTGTACCAATTGCAGGAATTCGCAAATTGCAAAAAAGATGTACTTCAGTTGTGTGTGCCGTGTGTAAGGGGTGTACTAAATACGTTCTGTGGGTGAGAAGTTCATAGTTTCTGTCGCTGATAGTTAAAAACAAACACTTCCGAAGACACAACACACCTTGGCTGTCCAAACAAAAGTTGAACACAAGAAAAAAAATTAGTTGATGAGTGAACCTTGTGAATCCAAGGTTGTACAAAAATATTCCATTCTAAAACATCATGTAACTAAAGTGAAGAGTAACAAAAATATGACAAAAGGCAAAAAATGTACACTTGTTTAAAAAAATAGAAGTTCAAATTAAAATAGCGAAGCAGTTCGTTTGTTTGCATAAAATTGGGATTCTCCCCTCTACTAAAAATAAACCAAGAAGTTCAAATAAAAAAGTAGATCAGTTCACAAATTATACAAAAAATGGTATTTCCCCTATTTATTGAAAAAGAAACTAGAGGTTCAAATTTGAATAACAAACAAGTTCAATGTTTATTGAAAACCCAAGAAGGTCAAATCGAAAAAATAGAGCAGTTCCAAAAGTTTATAAAAAAAGCTTGTCCCTCGTTTCTGAAAAAAACTAGAAGTTCAAATTTAAATAGTTTATCACAATATCAAGAAGTCCAAATGGCAAAAATAGAGCAGTTCGATATTTATAAAAAAACTCAAATTTTCTTTGTTAGTAAAGAAATAAAGTTAAGAAGTTCAAATTAAAGTAACAAAGTAGTTCAACGTATACGGAAAACTCAAATTCTGTCCTTTCCTAGAAAAATAAAAGCATGAAGTTCAATTTAAAAAAACTGTTTGATGCTTATTTAAAACCCTTATTCTTTCCTAAAGATTAAAACTAAGAGGTTCAAATCAAAATAAACTTAGATTTTTCCAAGGGTATATAATATTCTAATTCAAAAAATAGTTAAAACAAATGGTGTATACAAGAAGTTCAATTTTTCATACATTCATGCTTACTTCATGTGATTTGTAGTGAGGAATAGAAAAGATTCATGACTATATATGACTCGATGATAAGTATATGGTGTCGATAGTCCAATCATTGTGGATAAAAATGAGTAGTTGAACAAAAAATTCAAGGTAAAAAAGCAAAAGATTCAATGGAAAATTCGGAGAGGTTCGTGTACAAGAATCAAGAGAAGTTCAAATTGACAACAGACGGAAGTTCACGTACTACATGGTGTGTCTTTCGTATGAGAAAATAAGAGTAAAAAGGTGAAGTCCAAAATTTTGGTTGCTAGCAGTTCAAGTGCACAGACCAGGAACGTTCAAAAAGTTCCTCCTATTCAACAAGTGTCCACAATGGAAGCTCAAATTAAAATAACAAAAAAATAGTTTAGAAAAATTAATATAAAAAGAATGTGGAGGGGGTCCAATATTTCTGACAAAACTAGGATATTTTGATGCTGAAAGAAATAAACCAAGAAGTCCAAATTATATAAAAAAGAGAAGTTAAATATTTATAAAAAACACAGGTTTTCTTCGTTACTAAAGAATAAAATTAAAGAAGTTAAAATTAAAATAAAACGAGTAGTTTGATGTTTACGAAAACCTCAATTTTTTCCATTTCGAGGAAAAATAAAAGTATGAGGTTCAATTTAAAAAAATGTTTAATGCTTATTTCAAAACATATTTTTTTCTAAGAATAAGAGTAAGAACTTCAATTTGAAATAACGGAGAAGTTCGAAGTATATAAAAAACTTAGATTTGTTGCAAAAAGTTCACGTGCACGGTTCAGAATTTATATTGTGGGACGTTCGACCTCCAGTTACATGTTTTAAAATGGCAAAAAATGACGTTCGATCTTCAATTGTGTGTAATTCGACGTATACACAAAAATGTGACAGAATTTCATAGTGAAAACAGCGAGAAGTTCAAGTACCGCAAGGAATGCATTTCAGGTGAGAATAAAAGTATAGAAAAATAAAAGCTTAAAAGGTTTCTTGACAGAAGTTCAAGTGCTCTGTGCAGGGAAGTTCAAAAATTCTTGCGAGATAGGTTCACCTTGTATTTCCATGTTCAAAAACACAAAAAATAAATTGTTTTTTTGCGTTTTAAAATAATTCTCTCAATCCACGAAGAAGTTCAGTTATTATTTGGGAGCAGTTTGATTTCAAAAAGAAATAAAAAATTCAAATTATAAAAATGGAAAAGGTTCATGTACTACATGGTGTGTGTTTAATATGAGAAAAATGAATTAAAAGGCAAGGTCCAATTTTTTTGTTGTTATAAATTCAAGTACTCGGTCGGAGAAAGTTAAAAAAATTATTGTGAGAGAGGTTTGTACAAAAGGAATACCATTTGTGCAACACTAACGAATGCATGACACAATTACAAATGAAAATGCGTCACCGAAGTTCAACGTGAAAACAGCAGGAAGTTCGACTACTACACTGAATGAATTTCAGATGAAAAACTTTTAAAACCATCGCGAGTATGAAAACATGATCGACACGCGAAAAGTTGCGTGTTTATAGCAGCTTTCCATCGGTATATCACTTCCTCAATTCTGGTGAGTGGATGGAAAGCTACGAGCAAAAAAAGAATGTCAAAAAACAGAGTGAAGTTCAGGTAGACATGCCGAGAAGTTCAAGTTCTTCACGCGGTGCATTTTCGAAGAATCTGTTTCGCGAGAAAGACAAAACGAATGATCTAGCCGTTTTCGAAATTAATTGAAAATAGTTAGGAATCAGAGAAAACCATCTACATGAAAAAGTTTCGCATTTTCCGTAGGTTTTCAGCGGTATATTATTTGCCTCATTCCGATAAAGTTTGTAGAAATTACGGCGGAAATATATTTTTAGCCATTTTCAAAATTGACTTAAAACCGCAACGTATTGGGAGAAACAATATATACCAAAAAGTTTCGCATTTCCTCAAGCTTTCCAACGCCATATCATTTGCTGCATTCGGACGAACGGTTAAACAATTACCTCGAAAATACGAACTCGGTGGATCTTGTATCGTTTCTAAATTACTTTTAAACCGTTCAAAATTAGAAAAAACTTTTAACAAGAAAAAGTAGCGCATTTTCATAAGATTTCCAACGCCATATCATTTGCCTCAATTCGATTAGCCGTTTAGAAATGACATCGAAAATACGAACTCAGCTGTTCGGTTTGCGATATTTTACGATTTTCCAAATTACTCTTTATCCGTAGGGAATTAGAGAAAACTTTCAACATGTGGAAGGAGCGGTTTTGCAACACCTTTCCAACGCAATATTATTTTCCTCATTCCGATAAACGGTTTAGAAATGCGATCGAAAATACAATTCACGTTTTTTGTGTGAAGAAAAAACGGTCTCCAAAACTGCTCTTAAACCGCTTACATTTTACCAAAAAATTAACTTAGGTCATGATACTCGTGTGTATAGCTTTCCAATGGTATATTGCAAGCCCCATTTGGGCAATGTTTGTGGAAGTTCAACCTAGCACTAGGGGAAGTTTAACGTACTAATACCGGGGCAGTTCAGGTTGTGATCAGAATAATATTTTCATCCCGTGATCAGAATAGTGTTTTTGTGTGTCTATATATATATATATATATATATATATATATATATATATATATTATATATATATATGATATTATATTATATATTCCTAGGTTAGATTCATTATGTAATCCGATATATGGATATGGAAATCCCTTCTATTTAGTTCGGACAATTAACATTATCATTTCAATTTGATTTCAATCTGTACTTTTTAGTTACTTTACTTCTCACAATAGAGCTTAGAAGTAAGAATTTGTTGGTTGATTGTATCCTTAACCATTTCTTTTCTTTGACACGAGGAACTACTCACCATGAATCCACTAATTGTTGTTGCTTCTGTTATTGCTGTTGGATTGGTCATAAGGCTTCCTTCTATTGGACCTGGAGTTGGTCAAGGTACTGCTGCAGGTTGTAGAAGGTATTGCGAGACATCCAGAAGCAAAAGTTAAAATACAAGGTACTTGATTGCTTAGTCTAGCTTTTATGGAAGTTTTAACAATTTATGGACTAGTTGTGGCACTAGCGCTTTTATTTGCGAACCCTTTTGTTTAATATTAAAAAAATCTTTCGATTTTGATTAGATACTTTTTTATTTTTTAGTATATTGGTATTTGCTTCCGCAATTCCAATTATATCAATACTTTATTTAATTTACTCCTATTTATTACTACTAGAATTATCAATTTATCGGGACAGATAATACCCCATTCTAGGAAGGGCTGAGTTGAGTATTATTAATTTAGAAGACCTTCTTATTTCTCGTCCTTAGTTTAGGAAAGTGGAATGTTTTTTCCTTTTATTTTAGGAATTTTGGAAAATGTACATTTCAACAAAGGAAGTGTTTCACCGGTCAAACAAGACGTAAGACTTAATCTAAAAGAAATTACTAGATTGAATCCATTTGCGTTAAAAAAACCGATCAAAAAAGGGCGAGCGAGTTAAGTGATCAAAAAATATGTTCTTTGTTCGTCCTATCTATAAGAGGAGAGCATATGAAAAATGTAACACATTCTTCCAATTTTTTCGCTCATTGGCCATCCGCTGGCAGTTTCAAGCTTAATACTGATATTTTAGCAACAAATCTAATAAATCTAACTATAGTGGTTGGTGTTTTGTTTTTTTTTGAAAAGGGAGTATGTGCGAGTTGTCTATTTCAAGAATAGATTGATCTATCCGGCTACACTTTATAATAGTTTTTAGTATTTCAAGAATAGATTGGATCTATCCAGGCAAAAAGAGGTACACTTTCTACAACCATATTAGTATTAGTACCGAATTTAAATGGCAAATAGCTAATGTAAAATTATCTGATATAGAACACTCATACCAATAAAATGTTTGAACTATTTACTAGAGAAAAAAAAGGGGCACCCTGCCCTTTTTTAACCAATGCCGATCAACAACCTATGTATAAAACAGAGAAAAAAAATGGATTTGAAGAAAAAAATTATATTAATTTTCATTTTCCATTTATTTAGTTAGTTTTTCTTAATGAAATTGAAATTATTAACTAAAGGGCAGATACAAATAAAGAAACAACTTTGCTGACCATGACATATTTTTATCTAGGCGGAAGAGTCCTCTTAATATTTATCTAGTCTTATATAGGTTTCGGTATATTAAAATATAAACATAAAAAAGAAGATGGAGGATAAGCTCATTACTAAAAAAAGATATGGATATAGCTATAAAAAAAGAAAAAAATGGAGCGTGAGAGCCGAATGAATCGAAAGATTCATGTTTCGTTCGGGAAGCGATCATAAAAGTATTAAACTTTCAAATAAAGTTCAAACTTTAGGGCCTATTCGGTTGACAGTGAAAATGGAGGGGTTTGGCAGGGATTGGCAGGGATTACACCCTCTACAAGTCAAAACCTCCTTGTAGGGTATTTTATTTTCGCACACAAGAATTCAACATCTCTGACAATCCCAAGTGGTGTGATAGTATCTATATTAGCAAGCTTAATAGTAACATCGATGTCTTGTATCTCAGCAGGTGTAATATCATTCATCATTTCTTGATATAATATAAACGGGATAGCACTCACACTAGCACCCAAATCGCACAAGCCATTATAACAATGGTCTCCTATTTTAACAGAGACAACATTCATGCCAACCATAGGCTTATTCTTATCTTTATCATCGGGTTTAGCAATTCTAGCAGCATCGCCACATAAATAAATAACATGCCCATCAATATTATCAACTAAGAGATCTTTAACCATAGCAACATTAGGTTCAACTTTAATTTATTCAGAGAGTCTAGGTGCTCTAATATTACTTTTGTTAACTAAGGTTGAAACCTTAGCATGTTCCTTTATCCTAATAGGGAAAGGTGGTTTCTCAATGTAAGTAGTAGGCACAACTGGGTCAACATTATAAATGATAGTTTCATCTTTAACTATAACTGGCTCCTCAATCTTTTCTTTAATAGGGGGATGATATTTAAACCATTTCTCCTTAGGGAGATCAACATGAGTAGCAAAAGATTCACCAAAAAAGGTACTAACTCAGAGTCAAGTCCATATTTAGTGCTAAACTTGTGAAAGGCATCTGTATCCAAACTTAAGTGTTATACCTGACTCATTACCCTGGTCGATTTCCCAAACTTCAGAGTTGCGTTTAATTCTTTCCAAAAGATTCCATCTGAATTCAATAGCTTTCTTCATAAAAGAGCTTGTCGAATACGAATCAAGCATGTTTTGATTATCATGAGGAAGCCGAGCATAAAAATTATGTAATATAATTTATTTTGAGAGCTCATGATTGGGGCATGTATACATCATGTATTTAAGCCTCCACACAACTTTGAGAGATACTTTCACCTTGACGAGGCCAAAAATTATATATATAATTTCGATCACGATGAATTAAATGCATAGGATATTTTTTTGATGAAATTCCAATTTCAACCGCTTCCAATCCCAAGATCCAATATCATCACATAGCCTATACCAAGTCAATGCCTTTCCATTAAAACATAAAGGGACGACCTTCTTCTTCACTTCATCTCCGGGTAAACCTGCTAACTTAAATGATCCACAAATTTCATCCACATAGATTAGGTGCATATCGGGACGTAATGTTCCATCTCCTGCATAAGGATTAGCTAACAGTTTCTCTATCATACCCGAAGGAATTTCATAATAAATATTTTTAGTAGGTGCAGTAGGTTGAGGAGCAACTCTTTGTTCTTTCAATCAAGGTGAAGATACCCCGAACAAACCCCTCAAAGGATGGTTTTCCATAGTAACAAGTAACAGTAAATTTCAGCACGTAATATAAAATTTTCCTTACCAAATTCCACTCACCAAAAGTGCTTCACTCCCCGAAAACGGTGCCAGAAAAGTGCCTTGATGACCCGCAAGTATAGGGGATCAATCGTAGTCTTTTCGGTAAGTAAGAGTGTCGAACACAATGAGTAACAGAAGGAAATGACAAGCACTTTTCAGCAAGGTATTTTCTGCAAGCACTGAAATTGTCGATAACATAGCAAGGTAATCTGTAACAAGTGACAAGTAGCAATAGTAACTTAAAGTACAGCAAGGTAGCCCAATCCATTGTTGGGGAACATTGCATGGAAAACAAAAAAAATCTACACACACGCAAGATCTATCCATGGAGATGCATAGCTACAAAATAAATTCTGTTTCGGACAAACTTTGCTACTACTGGAACCCTTCAAACTTTCCAATGTTAATACGTTAAAGAGAGGATATAAATGTATGCATCTTACTTCTTCGGTGAAGTATTTCCTTCGCCTGAGTTCTTAGATTCCTTCCGTTATTTTTATTTCCTCTTTAGTTTGTCGTTGTTGTTGGCAGTTCTATAATTCTTGGTATAGCTAATTTTGATGTAACTTTTTGTGTTGTTGTTATGGTAGTTTTATTTTGCAGTCTGGATGCTGTCTTAGAAGACTGTTAGAATAGAATTTATTTTGGCATTGCTCAGTACAACTATATATTATGTTCTTTGTAATAGTGCTGCACATTAAGATTGGTTGGTACAAATATTTTTGTTTTCTTTTTTCTTGTTTGCTTTGATCTAGACCAAGATGTTCATGCATTGATCCAGAATTCAAGATAGCTGATTCGTCTCCAACGTATCTATAATTTTTGATTGTTCCATGCTATTATATTATCCATCTAGGATGTTTTATATGCAATTATATGCTATTTTATATGATTTTTGGGATTAACATATTAACCTAGAGCCCAGTGCCGGTTTCTGTTTTTTCCTTGTTTTTGAGTATCACAGAAAAGGAAAACCAAACGGAGTCCAATTGACCTGAAATTTCATGGAGATTATTTTTGGACTAGAAGAAGCCCATGGAGTATTGGAGATGGGCCAGAAGAGTCCCGAGGCACCCACGAGGGTGGGGGGCACGCCCTACCCCCTGGGCGCGCCCCCCTACCTCGTGGACGCCTCGGAGACCCCCCTGACTTGTTCCCGACGCCAAAACCTCTTATATATACAGAAACCCCCAGAACATAACCTAGATCGGGAGTTCCACCGCCGCAAGCCTCTGTAGCCACCAAAAACCAATCGGGACCCTGTTCCGGCACCCTGCCGGAGGGGGAACCCTCACCGGTGGCCATCTTCATCATCCCGGCGCTCTCCATGACGAGGAGGGAGTAGTTCACCCTCGGGGCTGAGGGTATGTACGAGTAGCTATGTGTTTGATCTCTCTCTCTCTCTCTCGTGTTCTTGATTCGGCACGATCTTGCAGTATCGCGAGCTTTGCTATTATAGTTGGATCTTATGATGTTTCTCCCCCTCTACTCTCTTGTGATGGATTGAGTTTTCCCTTTGAAGTTATCTTATCAGATTGAGTCTTTAATGATTTGAGAACACTTGATGTATGTCTTGCATGTGCTTATCTGTGGTGACAATGGGATATTCACGTGATCTACTTGATGTATGTTTTGGTGATCAACTTGCGGGTTCCGTAACATTGTGAACTTATGCATAGGGGTTGGCACATGTTTTCGTCTTGACTCTCCGGTAGAAACTTTGGGGCATTCTTTGAAGTTCTTTCTATTGGTTGAATAGATGAATCTGAGATTGTGTGATGCATATGGTATAATCAAACCCACGGATACTTGAGGTGACATTGGAGTTTCTAGGTGACATTAGGGTTTTGGTTGATTTGTGTCTTAAGGTGTTATTCTAGTACGAACTCTATGATAGACTGAACGGAAAGAATAGCTTCGTGTTATTTTACTTGGGTTCATGTTTTCAGCTTACAAAAACCTATATCTACCATCCATATTGCACTTGTATCACCATCTCTTCGCCGAACTAGTGCACCTATACAATTTACCATTCTATTGGGTCTGTTGGGGACACAAGAGACTCTTTGTTATTTGGTTGCAGGGTTGTTTGAGAGGGACCATCTTCATCCTACGCCTCCCACGGATTGATAAACCTTAGGTCATCCACTTGAGGGAAATTTTCTACTGTCCTACAAACCTCTGCACTTGGAGGCCCAACAACGTCTACAAGAAGAAGGTTGTGTAGTAGACACCAATAGCAACGGGGACGGGGATCACCGGGGGGCACGGCACCATCCCCGCCCCGATCCCCGGTACTACACGTCCCCGCTAGCCCCGCCCACCTT
>NC_057814.1:617314140-617329190 GCF_018294505.1 Triticum aestivum
GATCCCCATGGGGATCTCCATGGATACCAACAACAGCAGTATATTGGCATCAGTAAAAGAGGAGCACAACAACAGTATATTGGCATCATTAAAAGAGCAGCTGTCGGTGTACAAAAGTAGGGGCTCTCCTTTTGACCCCTTTACTTGTGCACGGGCAGTCAAAGCCACGCGCCGCGGCCACCCCTAGCAGGGCAGAGGAGGGAAGCCGGAGAAAAGACGAAGCCCAAGACAAACAAGGCAACGCCAAGACCAAAGAGCAAGAGGGCGAGGTGGACTCCCCCGGCAAGGCCCTTGCCGGGGGCAGCCTCCACGGCCCCGGCAAGAGCCTTGCCAGGGCAAGTTTCCCAATACCAGCAGAGCAAGGCACCCTTGAGCCCAATAGTTCCAAATGCCGCCAATGACTACGGTGGAACCGAGGCTCGGGAGGCACCTCTGTGGTGGCATGCTGATCTTTGTCAAGATCGTAAACATGTGAGATCAGATGAGGACCAGAAGACGGCGACCCTCGGCGGGATCCCAGCCGTGCCGGGGACGACTGCAACGCCACGGCAAGAACCTTGCCGGGCCCCCGGCAAGGCCCTTGCCGAGGGCATCAGCGGGGCCATAGCCAGGCCCGCGCCTGTCATGTAGCGACCAGACCTCAAACAGTCTGATCTCTGTGCACCAGTGTCATCCCTGAATCAGTAATGCTGACACGCACAGAACTTGGAGGATTTATAACAGAGTAGCAATCACACACTTATTACAATGAATATGGCTTAAGGCCATCTAAATACGATAACAGCGGAAGGCTTGGAAGATAAGTGAGTCCATCAACTCCAACGGCATCACTGAGTATAAGACCACGACCTACGGCACCTCACTCATCATTTGGAAAGTCTGCAACATGAACGTTGCAGCCCGAAAACGGGTCAGCACATGGAATATGCTGGCAATGTAACACATAGAGAGTAATGAACAGAATAATACTATCACTACATGCATATTTGACTGGTGGAAAGCTCTATGGTTGCAGTTTTTGCGAAAAGCCAATTTTTCCCTACTGCAAAGGAATAAATTTTATTTAACTATCATGGTGGTTGTTAAACATTGAGAAGGTTCACCCAACTCAATCCCAATTAAGTATCATCATTAACCCAGCAAGATTAATTAAAGTAACATGATGAGATTCACATGAAAATACAGGTACTAGATACTCAAGATGTCCATAACCGGGGACACGGCTACCCATGATTAGATTGTACACTCTGCAGAGGTTTGTGCACTTCTCCCCACAAGACTCGATCGCCTCCGTTGGATTACTCGCACTACAAGGTGTTTGAGTAACAGATGACCGAGACATAGTCTTTCAGAAGCGTTTGCACCTTATGATCGGGTAGACAGTTACACCTACTTTCCCCTACATATTCTAGTCTACCACTGTAAGAGTTCACACAACTTAATCAACTATGCTAGAGCCCATAATAGCTTGCGGCTGCACACGGAAGTTTCTAGCATGAATAATCTCATGATCCCTTTGAGCCTGGGTGGCGGTCCATAAAAAGAAACAGGCAATCACTGGAATACCCAGGTGCCTCAATCCACCCAGATGTGTGTTTAAGTTGCCACCTTAAGTAAACCATTAATTAACAATCTCACATCTGCCATGGATACACTCACCCAATCCACGTCTACTAGCATAGCATAGAAATATGAGCAAACGTAGAAGTAACTCCCAAAGGATTGATAATAAAACAGGTAATAGGTACTACCTCATCTACTTCCCGATACCCACAATTTAATCAGATCCTAATCATGCAATGTTTGAGGATTGATCTAATGCAATAAAACTGGGTAGTAACGAGGTATGATCAAAGTGTTACTTGCCTTGCTGATGATCCATGAAACGTAGAGATTCGAAGTAGCAAGCAGCGCACTCCGGGTACTCTATCGCAAACAAACAAGCATACAATAAGCACTCATCTAATGCACAAGTAAAACTCACACTACTAGAAAAAGGCCTACTAATGGCGCACCTAATCTGGCCATTAATGGCGCATCAGTGGTGCGCCATTAGTATATTTTACTAATGGCGCACCACTGGTGCGCCATTAGTATCTGGTATACTAATGGCGCACCCCAGATGCGCCATTAGTATATACAACAGTGCGCCATTAGTATGCCTCCCAGGGGGCCATGTATACCCAGGTGCTTTGGCATACTAATGGCGCACTACAGATGGATGCGCCATTAGTAACTTCGGCATACTAATGGCGCACTGTTTAGTGATGCGCCATTAGTATCCTTTGGCATACTAATGGCGCACTATGTTGTGATGCGCCATTAGTATGAATATTAGGTTTTTTATTTTTTTATTTTCTGTTTTTTGCACAGGTTACAAAATGTATAATTGGACAAAATATAGACAGCACACATCAACAACAGATTCATCGAATACAATAAAAGATTAGTCTCTGAATACAATTCATCATTTTAGTCTCCGAATACAATTCATCATATTAGTCTCCGAATTGAAAAGACCGAACAAAATGTATAAGTATGAATCATTATATTACAAGTCTCGAGACCGCGAGTTTGTCTTCACATTACAAGTCGATATCGATCATCTAAACTACCATCACATAGAAGAGAGTTGCGGTCATCACGATGAGCATCGTCACGATGAAACTCGTCTTCATCCGGTTCCTCCAACGCTCCCTCCCCTCTCCCGCTAGATAGCGGGCGTATCTAGATTCGGCCTCGACCCTAGTGGCGTACCCTTTGTAACTGTTACCGCTGAATCGGTGAACCTGTCTCCGACACTCCTCCCAGTCGTCGTAGACTCCGGGAACCTTACCCTTGTACACGACATACCGAAACGTTAGTACCAATTCACAGACAATACATAAGCAATATATAAGTATGCAACAGAACGATCGGAAGAGAAAAGCAAGACATTAATAGCATCGATTACATCTAAGTTGAAGGACTCTCGAAACCAAAGAGACATACTACAAGTTCATTAAAGTTTAATTACAACATGAGCCAATCGATGTTTCAGAACTAGACACAGCATCACTGCTTTCGACTCGACTCAAGGGACCGGAGCGTGGATGAAGCCGCCGTCTATCGTGGGAGTCATGAAACAACGGGCGTTGTCAGCCTGCATTTGTAGGATTGTGTCGATGTCACTGTTGGACGGTTGATTTCTGAGGTAGAACTGCCCCAAGGTACGAAGGACATCTTGATGGATGATTTCCGCAAACTCCGACTGGATGCGAAAGAATTCTTGTCTGATGTCCGCGTCCTGGATTGCCCCCAAGCTTGCGGCCCAATCTTTGAGATTATTTGGTAGGAGAAGGTGATTATGGTCCCGCACGATCGCCCGCATGTGATGGATGGCGTAGTAGGCATCCTTCTGACCGCCAGGCGGCTGCTTGACGCAGAAGAACGTCGTATTGTGGGAGAACACGTGCTTGCCGTACTTACGAATAGGCCTGGTGAAGGTGCCCCCAGATTTGACGTAGCCGGGGAGAACATCATCAAGAACCTTCTTGACATTTGTGTAGTCTATGTTCGACTGACGGTCCGGGTCGAAATACGTGGCCATGGAATATTTGGGGCTTAGGAGGATGAGCGTGCAATGTGTGTCACTGCAGAAAACACGAAATGTTAAAAGAAAAACGATCGAAATCTAAGAATTCATATGTTACGGGGCGGTTGAGGGGAGGACTTACTCGGGAAAGTAAGGCACGAGGAAGTTATCCTTATCTTGGTTTGCCAGAATGACGCCTTCGAGGTAAGAACTCGCGACTTGCCGGTCCCCAGCGCTGCCCAAGATCTTGGCACGCATGTAGAAGGGGTCGACTATCACGATGTCCGGGGTCTTGTCGCGAATGATCCGCATCTCCATACTCAGCGAAAATAGCCGAACGAAGGTGTAGTGCAGCGTATGAAGGTTCAACATAGCGTGGATGTCATCAAACCGCAGGACGATCGTACCCCCGATGGAGTTATCCACAAAGCCCTTGCCCTCTGGCACCTTGGCCGCGAAAACCGGGTATGCCACATCCTTCTCTCGGAGACGCCGCTTCTCCAAAGAAAGCACACTGTCATGCAGACTCCACATAGCATCGGTTGCAGCATCGAGCATATTTCTCGGTAGCATCGGCCTACCCGCCACATGCACCCTCCTCGAGATATCCGCAGTTGAAGGTGGCCCGTCCTGAGCACAGATCGTACTCGGTGCCGGCTGGCCCGCACCCTTGTTAGTCTTTCTTTTGTGTGCCTTCTTCTTGATCTCCTGTAATGGGACCGAGTTCTGCTCACAGACCGCCTTCTTGAGTGTGTTGGGGCTGATCATATTTGGCACCTCGCCTATCTGAGGCTCGGTGAAGTCGGCAGCTGGAGGCGTCTCCTGAGAGCTGAACTGCAGACGACGCCTGTTGCAACTTGGCTTCTCCGCGGTACCAGCTAGATCGCACACGTCTTTTGTTGGGTTGGGTTCTTGAGAAGGAGGCCCCATGAAGTCGCCACCATCCCCATGATCGGCAAAGTACTGATCGACGTTGGCAAATGTATCGTCGTCGTCGTCGTTCTGATCCTGTGCCATATGCATGTTTGGATCCAGTGGCATAGGGATGTCCGGCACCGTTGCGGCGGTCTTGCCATGGGGCCGACTTGGCGCCGGCACGACTGGCGGTGTTGTCTTTGGGGTGGTGTGCCCCGCCCCCAAACGAATCTGGCTCTTCGGCCAAAGCAGGGGCCAGCTCAGGCAGGCGCTGAGGTTCATCACGTCATCATCGTCGGCCCCCATTGGTCGAATCAGAGGTAACACCTCGTTGCAGCCTGGCAGCACCCGAACCAGTTGAACCCTAAACAAGTTGGGTGGCATCTGGGTACCGTGGAACAAGGGGTTGCCCGGTTGAACGATTTTGCCCTTGGCGACATCGACCAACTCGTTGTCCACGAAGTGCAGGAGAGTGCACGGAACATCGGCGGCGCCCTGCGAAAACATGTAGGGCGTTAGGGATGCCCAGTCAAAGGCAAGGAGATGAGGTCCTCGGCCGAGAGAGGCTTAATTAGTTACCGTGATGATGGAGTCGAGCTCGGCTAATGTCGAGGCATCGCCAACGGCGGGCGTGCAGTTGACGGAGGGGCCGCTTGCTGCAGAGGTGCCGGCCGGCGTACACCCGGGTGCATTAAGCTCCCGTGCCGGCGTCGGAGACACCAATGCCGGCTCCGCCGGAGACACCAATGGCCCCGCCATCGCGTTCTGCGAGTTGCTGGCCGTGAAGCTAGGAATCGGGGGCGGCCCCTGTTGGCCGCCCGCAATCCACGCACTAATCCCCTGGATCAAGGTAGGCACAATGGCGGTGATCGTCGCTCCGAGTTGTTGTTGCACTTGCTCTTGGACAATCTCTGGAATCCGCGCCACCTGTGCCCTGAGTTCTTGAACCTCGCGCGCCTGGCTTTCCGAGCTGGTCTTTTTCTCCTTTCGCCCAGCTGTGTCATAGTATGACGACCATTTTGTCGACAAGCCTTTGTCGGCCACACGACCAGCTGACGTCGGCTTACTGAGCTTATCCTTGTTCTTCATTACATTCAACGCCCTATTTAGAGTGGTGTCCCAAGGGTTGCTCTTAGTCGACCCCGCGCTACTGCTTTCAGTCGCCTGCGGAAGGAATGTGAACCATTTAGAAATTTGGCTTCATTAATTAGAATGCAACCATATGGAGCTAATTACGAGGGGGTGTATTCCTTACCAGAACAAGCTCAAGCGCCCTGGTCTTCGGATCCGTGGTAAGCTCCTTTGTTTTCGGGTCCTTCTTATACCGGGCCCTGACAAAGTTCCTGGTCTGCTTGTCACCGTATTTATCGAAGAGGGGCGGTAGGCCTTGCTCGGCACGGTCCGCCTCCTCCTTGTCCCATATAGGCTCCGCCACTCTGTAACCGCCGGGACCGAGTGTGTGTTCCCCTAAGTTCAGCTCCCGCATTTCTTTCCCCCACTTACTTGATTCGGAGTTTGCGGTGCTCGAGCAATTGATCTTGAAGTCATTGTAGTCATCTTCGGTGATCGAAGGATTTTTCTCCTTGATCTTCTCATAACTCTCACCTTTCTCGACCATTCTCTTCACATTGCTTTTCCAAGTAGACAGGGCCTTGCTCATCTTCGTGAGGGCAGCATTGTTCACTTTATTCCCTTTGAGGCTTGTGTTTTCAAATTCAGCGGGGAACTTGTATCGTTCGTGCAGCTTCATGAAGAGGAGGTTGCGCAAATTCCCTCGGTCAGGATGCCTCAGGTTCTCGGTGTTGATCGAGACGGTGCTCCGGAGAATGCACCCGAGCTGAAGCGAGTACCCCTTGACTATTCGTTCGGGCGCCGTTGGATTCCCGTCGGAGTCCACTTCAGTAACTTCCTCCTTGAGGGTGCGGAGCATGGTCGGGCGCCGGTCCTTCCGTTGCCTCTTCGGTTGGCTGCCATCTGTGCGTGCGCCGCCATCATCAGTGGTGGCATCCTCGGCGGCACCATCAGTGGTGGCATCCTCGGCGGCACCATCAGTGGTGGCATCAGTGGGGTCATCCTCGGCGGTACCATCAGTGGTCTCAGGATCGGTGGGGAAGGCGGCGTCCTCATACAAGTGAGGTTGTTCCTCCATCTCCTGGGACAGCATCCAGAATGGCTTGACGCTCGAACCCCCGGCCTCATCGTTGTTGGCCATGTTTCTCTCTAAATAGGAACAAAGTTTGGTCAAAAAGTTGGTTATTGTCAAGGAACAAGATCATGGTCTCATCATTTAGGGTTTGTCGACACCGAGGCATCCTAAAAGCTAAGCTTTTATCATTGAGGGTTTTTCGACGCCGAGGCACCCTAAAAGCCTAAGCTTTCATCATTTCGGTTTTTATCGACACCGAGGCACCCTAAAAGCCATGCATTAGTCACAAGTACGTCGGGGCACTTGATCCTACTTAATTAACTACTAAGATACCCCGGCCCATGCATTAGTCACAAGTACCCCATATGTCCTATTTTTAGCAAAGTCATGCTAAAATTCACGGAAAATTTCAGCATGACCTTTGCTGAAAATAGGACATATGGAGTACCCGAATTTGCCGGAACGGAAGTTAATCGACATTCCGGCAAACTCAAGGGCCTCTCGGGTGGACAAGGCAAAAAAGGCCTCCATCACAACATGGAAAATACACCAAGCAGTATCATCTCCAAGCAGTATCATCTCCAAGCAGTATCATTCCGGCAAACTGAAGCATACTAAATGAAGACAAGCTCTTGGATGCTACACCTTAGTTTTAGAATAGACAAACAAACACGTTCTAACTTCTAATGGAAAACATGGTTAGATAGATGATTACAAATTGCACATGAAAGAACAGGGGTAAATATTGTTAACAGAAGACAGCCAAACAAATATATTGCTCTTTATGAGGTTATGAGGTTACAGAGTACAAACTTAACTTGAGAATGACAGTGTTCAAAATAGTCAATGAAAAATTCATCAGTACTGAACATAATTAACAGAAGTTATTTTGATGGTATATAAGAATATTTATGGAACAAACAACATGAAGATAGCTGCAATCTTAAACAAAAATCAAAGCACACTTGTCTGTAAAAATCAAAGACTGTAAATGTTTTGAAAATTAAAAGAAAAGAGAGATTGCATGTTCATCTTAGCTGCAGTCCTGATCGTGAGAAGTACATCCTATACGTTTTACCAAGGGAACAGTAGGGATAACAGAAAGTCACTGTTGTCACTGTCCTAGTGAAGAATTTTGTGCTATCTACCTTCTTGGTTTACCCCCTAGTGCTTCGATACATATGCAATTACACAACTGAACAGTAGTATGCTGGTTTTACTTACATGAACAGTAGCTTAGTACTGATAGAAAAAGAAGAGTTTCTTCTACTAGAGGATCTTTGTTTGATGGACTCGTTTGCTGAATATTTGACTGCAGTATAGTGTAACTTTTCAAATTTCACATGATAGTTGGTAATGAGAAACATCTCGTTGGGAAAGATAAAATTGGGTGCACAAGGCATGCTCTGGTTCTAAAGTGATAGTTTAGTGATACTGCTTGTGCAACTTAGTCTTAACTTAGTATGCTCCGGAATGGAAAGTTCTTAGGAACCCCAATGTTTCATTGTCCAATGTAGGTGCACTATAAGCTTGAGCTACTGGGTGAAACACTATTCCTTGCTGTCAACATCATTGATAGATCAATGCATAGAAAACCATGTCTCAAATTTTCTCTTAAATGGAACATGCAAGTTTCTCAACTGTTGAGTGAAGCTTTCCTTCAAAATAATTATAAATACTACAGGAAGGATAGTAAGACAATGACAGTTCATTGGAATATAGATTTTGAGAGGACATATATGGGTTTAGCTCTCTGTAATTACATATTACTTTCCATGCTGATGCTATTGCTCACGTTGTAAAACTAGCCTACATTGCACACATGGTTTCCAGCAAAGAAAACGGTTTGATGATTTATCAACTAAATGAAAATATTATCGCTCGTGTGCTCAAGTAATATTTTAGTGCTTAAAACAAAAGAAACCATTTTATCACTCCTGCAGTCCACAAGAACAGAGAAAGAGAGAAAAAGAACTTCCACCATAATCTTGTCTTCCTACTTACTCTTACTGACAAAAAAATAAACTATAAAGGACCCTTTTAAGAAAATAAATAAAGATCCTTTTTGGTCTAAAATATACAACTCCCAACTTGACTTTTACTTCTGCTATGTGCATGTTCATCCTGGGGACAAAAAGTATAACTTGCTATTTGCGACATTCCCACTACATGAGGTTCACATATATAATCGTCAATTTTTTTAGTTTGTGATCAATCAAAATGCTTAGAGTTTTTTAAAGCACCATCAATAATCTTTAAACCTAACTCTCAGTAGCTGCCTGCAAATGTGGTGGAGGGAGAGGAAGGAGGAGGCCGGAGGGGGAGGGAGAGGTGGGGCAGTACCTGAGGAGGCGGAGGAGGCTGGAGGGGACAAGGAGGAGGTCGGAGCGGCGCGGCGGTGGCGCGGACGAGGAGGAGGGCGAGGACGAGGACGACGGGGCGGCGTCGAGGCGTCGGGGCGTCGGGGCGGAGACGAGGACGACGGGGCGGAGAGGGGAAGGGGCAGTGGCGTCGGGGCGTCGGGGCGGAGACGAGGACGACGGGGCGGCGTCGAGGCGGCGGGGCAGCGGCGTCGGGAGAGGAGAGGGGAAGGGGATCGAGGGCGAGGGAGAGAGAGGGGATAGGTTTGGGCCGGGGATAGACGAGGGCGAGGGCACAATACTAATGGCGCACCACCCCTCGGTGCGCCATAAGTACATCCATACTAATGGCACACCTCACCCTGGTGCGCCATTAGTATTTTTTTTTTCTGCTCGAGCCAACAGGTTATCTTCCACCTTACCTGATCCACACCAAGTCCCCTCTACTAGCTCGACTGGTCAGCAGCTAGTTCTCACACCAGGAGGTCCTGGGTTCGAATCCCAGGCTCCACCATTTTTTTATAAGACAGTAATAATTTTTTATAAGACAGTAATAATTTTTTTATAAGACAGTAATAATTTTTTTATAAGACAATAATAATTGTTTTTAAAATATCATCAAACAGTAATGCCGGTGGAGCGAGGGAGGGTGCGCGGGGTGCGGGGGGCCGGTGGACCGGAGGGTGCTCGGCGGCGAGGGGGACCGGATCTGGCGAGGTGGGATAGCTAGCGATCGAGATGGAGGGGGATCGAGATCGAGTGTCCATGAAATTTAAAAATATTCATGATAGTTCAAAAAGTGCCCATGAAATACAATCGAGAAATGAAGGCTACGATTTAAATACAATCGATCTTAGCTAGCTATCTGTTCACAATCTTCTTGCCCTTCTTTTTCGCAAATGGAGTTCTTCTATGGAACGGACGTCCTTTAGGTAGGGTGGTCCTGCTTCTTCTTGTGGTGTATGCTGCTACTTCATCATCATCGTCGTCATGTTCGATTCTCGGGTCGGCGTACTTGTCGAAGTCTTGCTCATTGGCTACTCCATCCATTCCGATGATCTTCCTTTTGCCTCTCCTCACGACAACACGACTGGGCTTTGACGGGTCGGTAATGAAGAAGCATTGGTCCACTTGGGAAGCCAGTACCCATGGCTCATTTTTCGCGGTGACGTTTGCGCCTGCGGTCTTGGATTTGGCTTCGGGTATAACCATGGTGGTGAAATACCGGTCTTCTTTTAGGACGCTCTTGGCCCATCTGACACGGAACATCGGGACCTTCTCTCCAGCGTAGCTCAGCTCCTAAATCTCCTCGATCCTTCCGTAGTATCTGTCCTTGTCGTTACCGGTGTAGGATTCCATCGTTACCCCGGAGTTCTGATAACCATCGCTCTTCATGTCCTTGGCCTCGGTGTAGAATGTGTAGCCGTTGATATCGTACGCCTCATAGGTCATCAGGTTGTGCTCGGCGCCCTGTGACAAGGCGAATATGAGTTGTTCTTCCGCGGAAGAATCCTCATGTAAAGGGTACGACAGAAGCTTCTGCTTGAACCAACGCGTGAAACATGAGTTGTGCTCTTTGAGTATATCTCCGTCCGTCCTCTGTTGGCCTCGGTCATTGTACGTCTTCTTAATAAAGGTTTTGTGCTCTACCACCCAAGGATCGACCACGTCTATGTGTTGTAGCGCGACTAGGTTTGCTCTTTCAAAGTCGGCGAGTCGACCCTCGAAGTCGACATGCATTTCGCGGCGACCCTCACGGTGACCCCATCCAGCGAGCTTGCCGAGGTGCCTGTTGACGGGCAGACCAACGGGGTTCTCGATGCCTAGATAATTCGTGCAGTAGGAGATGCACTCTTCGGTCAGAAAGCCCCTGGCTATGCTTCCCTCTGGACGTGACATGTTGCGAACGTATCCTTTGATGACACCATTCATCCTTTCGAACGACATCATGCTGTGCAGGAACGTCGGCCCGAGTTGGATGATATCGTCCATGATATGGACCAGCAGATGCACCATAACGTCGAAGAATGCGGGCGGTAAGTACATCTCAAGCTCGCATAGTATCACCACGATCTCTTCCTGTAGCCTTCTGAGTTGCCTCACGCCAACAGACTTCCGAGAGATGACGTCGAAAAAGTTGCATAGGCCAAATAGCGTTTCACGGACGTGCGCGTCCATGATCCCACGGATTGCAACTGGAAGTATCTGCGTCATCAGCACGTGACAGTCGTGAGACTTCATCCCGCTGAACTTCAGCTTCGCTAGGTCTAGGTATCTGCTTATCTTCCCCGCGTAACCGTAAGGAAGTTTTACTCCTACGAGGCAGGTGAAAAACTGCTCGATCTCCTCCTGACTTAGAGTGAAGCACGCGGGAGGGTAGTCATTTCCGGTCTTCTTGGCCTTTTTGCCTTTGCGACGACTTTCCGTGTCCTGCTTCGCCTCATCATCATCATCATCATCATATATAGCGTGAAGCTCCTGCCTGATGCCCATTGATTTCAAGTCTGCCCTTGCTTTTGGCCCATCTTTGGTCCTCTCTGGCATGTTGAGCAGGGTACCAAGCAGACTCTCGCACACGTTCTTCGTGATATGCATGACATCAAGGCTGTGAGGCACACGGTGGATCTTCCAGTACGGCAAGTCCCAGAAAACAGACCTCGTTCTCCATACCTTCAGCAGCGGCTCTGGCGCCTTTCGCTTCTTTCCCGGCTCTGGCGCCTTTTGCTTCTTTCCCGGCAGTGGGCAGTCTTTCCAATTTTTCAACAGCTCGTCTATTTCCTCGCCGCTCCTCGTACGCGGGCGTCTTCGGGGTTCGGTTTCACCATCGAACAGATCCTTGCGTTTCCTCCACGGGTCATCGTCGCGAAGCCACCTTCGATGTCCCATGAACACGGTTTTCGAAGACCCGGGATCTCTATCTAGCTGGCGATACGTTGTGCATCCATGCACCTGACGCATCCAGAAAATCCGTGGACCACCTGCCCCGCGAGATATCCGAAACCGAGATAGTCGTGCACCGTCGTGAGCAGTGCGGCTCTCATAGGGAAATATTCTTTCTCTGCAGCGTCCCACGTATCGGCTGGCGTTTTCCACAGCATGTCAAGCTCCTCTTTCAGCAGCCCCAGATACAGATTGATGTCGTTCCCTGGTTGTTTCGGTCCTTCAATTAGCATACTCATGTGAATGTACTTCCTCTTCATGCACAACCAGGGGGAAGGTTGTACATCCACACAAACACAGACCAGGTGCTATGTGTGCTTCTCTGGCTGCCAAACGGATTGACTCCATTGGTGCTCGCACCCAGCACGATGTTCCTTGGATCGTTCCCAAATTCTAGGTCTTCGAAGTTCAACGCTTGCCACTGGCTCGCATCCTTAGGGTGACTCAACATCTTGTCTTTTTTATCTATCTCCGGATCATTTGCGTCATCTTCTCGCTTCTTCTCCTCCCTATCCGCGTGCCAACGCAGGAGCTTTGCTACCTTAGGGTCCGTGAAATACCGCTGCAGACGAGGAGTGATCGGAAAGTACCACACCACTTTTCGAGGAGCTTTCTTCCTCTTCTTGTATCGAGTGACGCCGCACACCGGACATATGGTAGACTCCGCGTGCTCGTCCCGATAAATGATGCAATTGTTCATGCACACATGGTATTTCACGTGCGGTAAATCCAGAGGACACACGATTTTCTTCACCTCCTCGAAACTGGTCGGGCACTTGTTCCCCTTGGGAAGACGTTCGTGCCAGAATGACATGTTCTCGTCGAAGCATGCGTCGGTCATTTTGTGCTTTACCTTCATCTCCAGAGCCATGAGCGTTACTTTCAGGCGGGTATCCTCGGGCCTGCATCCTTCATACAATGGAGTAATCGCGTCTATCTCCAGTTGATCCAGCTTGGCTTTCTCTCGGGCGGCAGCTCTTGCGTTATCCGTCTGCTTGAGAAGCAGCTCTTGAATATGAGGGTCCTGCACCCAGCCCATCGATGGTCCAGTGTCGTCTGCTCCGCCGGCATCATCATCTTCATGATCATGCCCGTCGTCTGCTCCGGCATCTTCCTCACCATCATGTCCTGCATCTTCTACATGATGACTGTGTACAGCATCATCGTCGTGATCATCTCCTGGGGATTCTTCGTCTTCTCGCCCGCGCGAGACGCGGTGGTTGTCTTGCTGCCCTTCCTCATTTCTTGCCCGGCCCCCATGGACGACTTCGTAGTCATCTTCATCACCTTGCCACCGATAGCCATCCATGAAACCACGCAAGAGCAGTTGGTCCCGCACCTGCCAGGATTCCGGGTCCGCAATAAGGCTCTTCAGCTTGCATCTTCGACACGGACATCTTATCTCCGTCTCGTTCTTTTCAAGCATCTCGGCCTTCGCGGACCTCAAAAACCTATTCACGATGCCTTCGGTCATCCTGCGGACCATGGTCGCCTGCGGGGTAGAGCAAAACGATATTTTAGAACCAAGAAAAAATTTGGCATGACTTTCCCTAAAAATAGGACCAAAAAGAATGCTTAATGCCAAAATTCTCGCCGAAACGGAAATGAATCAACATTCCGGCAAAATATTGGCAACTATCGCATTTCAAATACCGGTACACCTCCAAACACAAACACATATGCAACACCACAAACATATGCAACACCACGAACATACATAGATCTAGCTAGGCCATAAAAAGTGCATGTGAACATTGTTGTAGGGAGAACAACATAAATATAGCTTCCCCCCTTACTTACCTATCAAAACAAGGTAATTTAACCACTTAAATTGAATGAATCTATGGTGGAAATGAGGTGAAAAAGAGAAGGCACCCGAGACAAGGAGGAGGTGGAGAGAATGAAGTGGGGAGAAAGTGAGTGTGGGTAGGAGAGGCTGTCCAAAATATCTTGTTGCTGCCCACTTACTAATGGCGCACCAACTCTAAATGCGCCATTAGTAATCCAGGTTACTAATGGCGCACCTTCCGGTGGTGCGCCATTAGTATGTTTGGACAGGCGCACTAGTTAAAAAAAATTGATACTAATGGCGCACCCTGGGCCAGGTGCACCATTAGTAGTTGCAACCACTAATGGCGCACTGTGCCTGGATGCGCCATTAGTATGTTTGGACAGGCGCACTAGTTTAAAAAAAAAATTGATACTAATGGCGCACCCTGGGCAAGGTGCGCCATTAGTAGTTTCAACTACTAATGGCGCACTGTGTCTGGATGCGCCATTAGTATGTTTGGACAGGCGCACTAGTTAAAAAAAATTGATACTAATGGCGCACCCTGGGCCAGGTGCACCGCGCACTGCGTCTGGATGCGCCATTAGTATGTTTGGACAGGCGCACTAGTTAAAAAAAATTCATACTAATGGCGCACCCTGGGCCAGGTGCGCCATTAGTAGTTTCAACTCTAATGGCGTATCAGAAGGTGGTGCGCCATTAGTATATACTAATGGCGCACCGCTTGTCTGGTGCACCATTAGTGTCAATCCCATCTATAGCCCTTTTTCTAGTAGTGTCAAATGAAAGATCTAACCAAAAAGTTCAACTTAAGAACTCCGGTTTGCAAAAAGAATCAAATCAAACGAAGCAACGCAAGTCAAACGGCGAAAGAAACAAGCTTCATTTACTAATCTGGATCTAAGTCAAATTTTACAGTAGCAAAAACTTGTTTGAGTTGGTTAAAAGGAAAGAGGGTTTCGAGATGAAACTCTAAGCGCTTGAATCGCCTGATTCCGATAAACCAGCGAAAAGTTATACTAGAACGAAAATCGGATCAGAAATCGCGATCTGGAATAATCGCGGAAAATCCGAGAAAAAAAGAAAAACTAACGAACAGGCTAACAAACGAACTTTCGCTCTCTGCGGCTAAACGACGAAAACCGTTCGTTAAAACAAACGTACGGACGAACGTCCGCTAAATAAACTAAACCGAGAATAAACCAATCTAGGGGTTTTTTTTAAACCGAACGAAAAACCGGACGGAAAACCGAACGGTTTTCTCGAGGAAAACAGCCGGCGGCGGGGCGGTGGTCAACCTCGGCGGGGCGGCGGGCGGCTACGGCG
>NC_057814.1:617329437-617337429 GCF_018294505.1 Triticum aestivum
AGCGGCTCGGGCGGCGGCGGCGGCGGATCGGGGCTAGGGTTAGGGTTTCGGCGCTGGTGGGCTGGGGTGGGCAGCGGATTCGGGGCGGCGGCTTATAAAGCCTGAGGCGGCGGGAGTCCGGGTCGCCCATGGCCCGTTAAGTCGGTTTCGCGATTGTTTTTTTGTAATAATTACGCGCAGAAAAACAAACAAAAGAAATACTAAACGGACTCCAAAAATCTCGAAATAAATTTTCCCCGACTTCTAAAATCAAGCCGGACAAGATGAACATTTATTTGGGGCCTAAATACAATTTTGAAAAACACGCATTTTTCCTAACCAAATAAAATAGCGAAAAACTCCAAAATAAAATCTTATTTGATTTTTTATTAAATCCTCAATATCCCTTTATTTTGGGAAAGTCATTTTATTCCCTCTCTCATATTTTTATAATTGGAATAATTGAAGATAAAATAAATCAAATCAAATGATCCTATTTTCAAAATTTGAGAAAACCCAAATATGAAAATAACGAAATTCCCAACTCTCTCATGTGGGTCCTTGAGTTGCGTAGAATTTCTAGGATCTAGCCAAAATGCAATAAAATATGATATGTAATGATGATCTAATGTATAACATTCCAAATTGAAAATTTGGGATGTTACAAACCTACCCCCCTTAAGATGAATCTCGCCCTCGAGATTCGGGTTGACTAGAAAATAGGTGAGGGTGGTCCTTCCGTAGATCTTCCTCTCGCTCCCAGGTGGCTTCATCTTCGGTGTGGTGGCTCCACTGAACTTTGCAAAACTTGATAACCTTGCTGCGCGTGACTCGACTGGCATACTCGAGAATCTTGACTGGTTTCTCCTCATAAGTCAAATCACTATCCAACTGAATCGCTTCCAGTGGCACTGTATCTCTCCGCGGTATAACAGCCATCTCTGCGTGGCACTTCTTCAACTGGGAAACATGGAACACATCGTGAACTCCTGACAATCCTTCGGGTAATTCCAACTTGTAAGCAACTTCTCCCATACGCTCCAAAACTTTGTATGGTCCTACAAATCGTGGCGCTAATTTTCCCTTAACTCCAAAACGCTTAACTCCTCGAAGTGGGGACACACGAAGATAAACTCTGTCTCCGACTTCGTAAACTGTCTCTTTGCGTTTAGAATCTGCATAGCTCTTCTGCCTGGACTGGGCTACCTTGAGCCTATCGCGAATCAATTTCACCTTCTGTTCATGTTCCTTAATCAAATCTGGTCCAAACAACTGACGGTCTTCAACTTCGTCCCACAACAATGGTGTTCTACACCTCCTTCCGTACAAAGCTTCGAAAGGGGCCATCTTCAAACTGGATTGATAATTGTTGTTGTAAGAGAACTCTGCATATGGCAAATTATCATCCCAACTAGATCCATAATCTAGTGCACAAGCTCTTAACATGTCCTCTAAAATCTGATTTACTCTTTCGGTCTGTCCGTCTGTTTGTGGATGAAAAGCTGTACTGAACTCTAGCCTGGTTCCCAAAGTTTCATGTAACTAATTCCAGAACTTTGAGGTAAACTGGGTTCCTCTGTCTGATACAATGGTCCTCGGAACTCCATGCAGACATACGATCCTGGTCATGTATATCTTTGCCAACTTAGCACTGGTGTAAGTGGTCTTCACTGGGATGAAATGAGCTACCTTCGTCAAACGATCGACTACAACCCATATCGAGTCATAGCCTGAACGAGTCCTGGGCAATCCCGTGATAAAATCCATGCCTAGTTTATCCCACTTCCATTCGGGTATTGGCAATGGCTGTAGCAATCCTGCTGGCTTCTGATGCTCTGCCTTCACTCTCTGACATACATCACAAACTGCTACATACTCTGCAATATCCTTCTTCATTCCGGTCCACCAGAAAGTATCCTTCAAATCCAAGTACATCTTGGTATTTCCTGGGTGAATCGAATACGGTGAATCATGGGCCTCTTGCAGAATCAACTTCCTGATCTCCAGGTCATTCGGCACATAAACGCGGTCCTCAAACCATAAGGTATCGTGCTCATCCTCACGAAATCCCTTGGCTTTTCCTTTACTCATCCTTTCCTTTATCTCAGCAATCTCCTTGTGTGTCTTCTGAGCTTGTCTGATGTTATTCATCAAGGTAGATTGAATCTCCAATGCTGCTACATAGCCTCTCGGAACTATTTCCAAACATAGCTCGCGAAGATCCTCGGCTAACTCCTTGGGTAACTCTCTGGTCATGAGCGTGTTGACATGGCTCTTGCGGCTCAACGCATCAGCTACTACGTTAGCCTTTTTGGGGTGATAATGCAATCTCATATCATAATCCTTTATGAGTTCCAACCATCTCCTTTGCCTGAGATTCAACTCCTTCTGCGTGAAGATGTATTTCAAACTCTTGTGATCTGTGTACACCTCACAGTGGTTTCCGATGAGAAAATGTCTCCATGTCTTCAACGCATGCACTACTGCTGCTAACTCCAAATCATGTGTAGCGTAATTTAACTCATGGGGCTTAAGCTGTCATGAGGCATATGAAACAACTCTTCCTTCCTGCATAAGCACTACTCCAAGTCCTCGACGAGAAGCATCGCAGTAAACTTTATAATCTTTGCGCTGATCTGGCACAATCAACACTGGTGATGTAACCAAACGTTTCTTCAATTCTTGAAAACTAGCCTCACATTCCTCAGTCCAATTGAACTTGGTGTCTTTCTTCAATAACTCAGTCATGGGCTTTGCAATCTTTGAGAAATTCTCAATGAACCTCCGGCAGTATCCTGCGAGTCCAAGAAAACTCCGGATCTCTCCAACTGACATGGGTGATTCCCAATTTGTCATGGTGACAACCTTAGTGGGGTCTACTGATATTCCTTCTCTGGATATAACGTGTCCGAGGAATCCAACTTCCTTCAACCAAAACTCACATTTGCTGAACTTGGCGTATAACTGATGTTCTCTGAGCTTCTCAAGTATCAAACGCAAATGTTCCTTATGCTCCTCTTCATTCTTTGAGTAGACCAAAATATCATCAATGAACACCACGACGAACTTATCCAGGAACTCCATAAACACTTTGTTCATCAGGTTCATGAAATAGGCAGGTGCGTTAGTCAGACCAAATGACATAACGGTATACTCGTACAGCCAATACCTGGTGGTAAAAGCCGTCTTAGGTATATCCTGCTCTCGAATTTTCAACTGGTGGTATCCTGATCGCAGATCAATCTTGGAAAATACCTTAGCTCCTTGTAGTCGGTCAAACAAATCACTGATCATCGGCACTGGGTACTTGTTCTTGATGGTCACCTCATTCAATCCTCGATAATCAACAACCATTCTAACATTCCATCCTTCTTCTCCACTAAAAGCACTGGCGATCCCCAAGGTGAAGAACTTGGGCGAATATAGCCTTTATCTAGTAACTCCTTAATCTGCTACTTAATTTCCTCCAAATCTTTTGCGGGCATCCTGTACGGTCTCTTTGATATTGGCCCTGTGCCTGGCAAAAGCTCAATCAAAAACTCAATGTCTCTATCTGGTGGCATGCCTGGCAACTCCTCTGGAAATACATCAGGGAAATCTTTCACCACTGGTACTTCCTCCTGTACAACTCCTGATAAAGAATTTACTTGAGTCCTCTTCGTCACATGTCGGGATACATACTTAATCCTTCTTCCTTCTGGGATGGTAAGCAAAATCGTCTTACTGGCGCAATCGATGTTTCCTCCGTACATCGATAGCCAATCCATACCCAAAATCACATTGAAACCTTGCGACTCCAAGATTATCAAGTCTGAGGGGAAAACATGCCTACCTATGGCCAATGGCATCTGAAAACATCCTTGGCTTGCCATATACTCTGCTCCTGGTGAACTTACTAACATAGGTGTTCTAAGAACTTTGGTGGGCAGTTTATACTTATCCACAAATCCCCTTGATATGTATGAATGCGATGCACCAGTATCAAAAAGAACGAGTGCAGTAAATGTCTTAACCAAAAACTTACCTATTACTGCATCAGGCTGTGCTTCAACCTCCTCCACGTAAACATGGTTCACATGTGCTTTGTCGAAAGGGTTGGGCTTCTTCCCAGAGCTTCCATTGCCATTTCCATTCTTAGCTTCAGGACACTGATTTGCATAATGTCCAGTCTTCTGGCATTTGTAGCAAGTGACTTGGCTCAGATCCCTCTTAACTGGGGTTGATGGGTTGTTACGGTTCTGTCCGTTGCTTCCTCCATTTCCATTACCATTTTTGGGTCCACTATGGTTGTGCGAACCTCCTCCGTGGGTATGCTGAAAAGGTCCTCCCGAATTCGGGGTAAAACGTGGCTTCTGATGAGCTCTAGAATTGTACTTCCCTTGTCCATACTTCCTCTTGCGGCTTTGAACCTGCTGCTGCTTCCCTTCAATCATGAGAGCTCTATCTACCAACTCCTGGTAGTTGTTGAAGGTTGCTACCATCAACTGCATGCTCGGCTCATCATTCAGTCCTTCCAGAAACTTCTCCTACTTGGCTGCATCTGTACCAACGTCATCTGGGGCATAACGTGCTAACTTACTAAAGTCCTCCACATACTCGCCTACGGTGCGTCCTCCTTGGCGTAGGTTGTGAAACTCGTGCTTCTTCTTAGCCATAGCACCTGCTGAAACATGGGCAGTACAGAAAGCTTGCTGAAACTTGTCCGATGTGACAGTGTCAATAGGGTGTGTGGCTGAGTAATTCTCCCACCATGATGTTGCGGGTCCATCAAGCTGATGTGCGGCAAAACACACTCTCTCCGCATCTGTGCATCCTGCAGTGGTCAGCTCCCTCCCAATCTTGTGGAGCCAATCATCTGCAACAATCGGCTCGGTGCTGCTGGAAAACACCGGCGGATTCAGCCTCAAGAAACGGGCCAAATGGTCAACAGGTGGTGGTGGTGGTGGGTTGTTGTTATTGTTGCCTTGGTTCTGTACTAACACTTGCATCAGGGCATTCTGCTGCTGAATCAATTGAGTGATCTCCGGTGGGAAAACAAATCCGGTGTCGCGTCTCGGAGGCATCTGATGGGTTTAGAAAAGATGAGAATATAGAATAGAATGAGATCTAGAGGGAAAACACTACCCATATGCACATGAGGCAAACACAATCAATATCACTCAAATCAATCCAAACAAGGCATACAATCGATCTAACTATCGTTACAAAGTGCTCGGACTATACTATATACATGGGGAAATACTACTACTGATATGGTGGTCTACTAGAAATTTTGATCGGTCGAAGACTCCATGATATCTGCTCCAGCTTCATCAACAAAGTCATCTTCACTGGGGTCCGAGTCGGTGTCGTCGATGATGATGTAGTTCTCCGGGCAAGTAGAATCGTCATCTTATCCTCCTGGAGCTGGGTCTCCCATGAATACTCCGATCTTCTTTTCCAGGTCGTCATTTTTCTCCAATAATGCTGTGATTTCCTCCTCATATCCATCGCACGTAGACTTGAGTTCTTCCTCTAGCTCCGTGATCTTGGTCAATGCCTTCTTCAGATCTATCATGCCTGCGCACATTTGGTTCTCCTGGCGACGAATGTGCTGGTTTAACTCCTGGATGAAAGCTGCAATTGATCTATCCTTCTTGGTGTTGATCATCTCCCATTGCTTATCTCGGCGCCCACAAATCTTGTAGATAGTATCCTTAAGCTCCTTGTGGTACACTTCTCCAATGCGTCCCATGGTGATGTGGGCTGCCATGCTCTTTCCTAGACTCCAGGTTGGTGCATCAAAGGAAAACTCTATAGGATCAGTGACGGGCATGAACGTCCTTCCTTGTACTTGAACTTGAATCATCCAGCGCTCTTCTTCTGGTAGTGTGGCGTTGTAGGTTCCGGTGAAGCTTGGAATTCCGATATTCAGGTATCTAGTGACTTCCTTCAAGTGGCGTCCAAAGGGTGTATCTTCATCTGGTTGCATGAACTTGTTCCTTGCATCCGCCATCCTAAAAGAGTAGAAAATGAAGAGGAGTCAGAAATGAGAAGAGAGTAGTGTTCTAGGGTTTAATCTTAGTGGTCGTGTCCTACAGTCAGCGTGTGCTCTGATACCACCTTGTAGCGACCAGACCTCAAACAGTCTGATCTCTGTGCACCAGTGTCATCCCTGGATCAGTAATGCTGACACGCACAGAACTTGGAGGATTTATAACATAGTAGCAATCACACACTTATTACAATGAATATGGCTTAAGGCCATCTAAATACGATAACAGCGGAAGGCTTGGAAGATTAGTGAGTCCATCAACTCCAACGGCATCACTGAGTATAAGACCACGACCTACAGCACCTTACTCATCGTCTGAAAAGTCTGCAACATGAACGTTGCAGCCCGAAAACGGGTCAGCACATGGAATATGCTTGCAATGTAACACATAGGGAGTAATGAACAGAATAATGCTATCACTACATGCATATTTGGCTGGTGGAAAGCTCTATGGTTACAGTTTTTGCGAAAAGCCAATTTTTCCCTACTGCAAAGGAATAAATTTTATTTTAACTATCATGGTGGTTGTTAAACATTGAGATGGTTCACCCAACTCAATCCCAATTAAGTATCATCATTAACCCAGCAAGATTAATTAAAGTAACATGATGAGATTCACATGAAAATACAGGTACTAGATACTCAAGAAGTCCATAACCGGGGACACAGCTACCCATGATTAGATTGTACACTCTGCAGAGGTTTGTGCCTTCTCCCCACAAGACTCGATCGCCTCCGTTGGATTACTCGCACTACAAGGTGTTTGAGTAACAGATGACCGAGATATAGTCTTTCAGAAGCGTTTGCACCTTATGATCGGGTAGACAGTTACACCTACTTTCCCCTACATCTTCTAGTCTACCACTGTAAGAGTTCACACAACTTAATCAACTATGCTAGAGCCCATAATAGCTTGCGGCTGCACACGGAAGTTTCTAGCATGAATAATCTCATGATCCCTTTGAGCCTGGGTGGCGGTCCATAAAAAGAAACAGGCAATCACTGGAATACCCAGGTGCCTCAATCCACCCAGATGTGTGTTTAAGTTGCCACCTTAAGTAAACCATTAATTAACAATCTCACATCTGTCATGGATACACTCACCCAATCCACGTCTACTAGCATAGCATAGCAATATGAGCAAACGTAGAAGTAACTCCCAAAGGTTTGATAATAAAACAGGTAATAGGTACTACCTCATCTACTTCCCGATACCCATAATTTAATCAAATCCTAATCATGCAATGTTTCAGGATTGATCTAATGCAATAAAACTGGGTAGTAACGAGGTATGATCAAAGTGTTACTTGCCTTGCTGATGATCCGTGAAACCTAGAGATTCGAAGTAGCAAGCGGCGCACTCCGGGTACTCTATCGCAAACAAACAAGTATACAATAAGCACTCATCTAATGGACAAGCAAAAATCAAATAAAAGATCTAACCAGAAAGTTTAACTTAAGAACTCCGGTTTGCAAAAAGAATCAAATCAAACGAAGCAACGAAAGTCAAACGGCGAAAGAAACAAGCTTCGTTTACTAATCTGGAAATTTTATAGTAGCAAAAACTTGTTTGAGTTGGTTAAACGGAAAGAGGGTTTCGAGACGAAACTCTAGGCGCTTGAATCGCCTGATTCCGATAAATGAGCGAAAAGTTATACTAGAACGAAAATCGGATCAGAAATCGCGATCTGGAATAATCGCGGAAAATCCGAGAAAAAAAGAAAAACTAACGAACGAACGCTCGTTATCTGCGTCTAAATAACGAAAACCGTTCGTTAAAACAAACGTACAGACGAACGTCCGCTAAATAAACTAAACCGAAAATAAACCGATCTAGGGGTTTTTAAAAAACGAACGAAAAACCGGACGGAAAACCGAACGGTTTTCTCGAGGAAACCGCCGACGGCGGGGCGGTGGTCAACCTCGGCGGGGCGGCGGGCGGCTCCGGCGGGGCTCCGGCAGGGCGGCTCCGGCGGTGG
>NC_057814.1:617338073-617353204 GCF_018294505.1 Triticum aestivum
ACGCGACGGCGGCGGCGGTGGATCGGGGCTAGGGTTAGGGTTTCGGCGCGGGTGGGGTTGGGTGGGCTGCGGGGTCGAGGCGGCGGCTTATAAAGCCTGAGGCGGCGCGAGTCCGGGTCGCCCACGGCCCGTTAAGTCGGTTTCGCGATTGTTTTTATTTAATAATTACGTGCAGAAAAACAAACAAAAGAAATACTAAACGGACTCCAAAAATCCCGAAATAAATTTTCCCCGACTTCTAAAATCAAGCCGGACAAGATGAATATTTATTTGGGGCCTAAATGCAATTTTGAAAAACGCGCATTTTTTCCTAACCAAATAAAATATCAAAAAACTACAAAATAAAATCTTATTTGATTTTTTTATTAAATCCTCAATATTCCTTTATTTTGGGAAAGTCATTTTATTCCCTCTCTCATATTTTTATAATTGGAATAATTAAAGATAAAATAAATAAAATCAAATGATCCTATTTTCAAAATTTGAGAAAACCCAAATATGAAAATAACGAAATTCCTAACTCTCTACTGTGGGTCCTTGAGTTGCGTAGAATTTCTAGGATCTAGCCAAAATGCAATAAAATATGATATGCAATGATGATCTAATGTATAACATTCCAAATTGAACATTTGGGATGTTACAAGTCAAGACTCCGCCGCCGTTCCCAAGCAGCTGCTAGCTCAACCAGCTGGGCAGGCACCTGCGTGGCGACGGGCGGCTTCCAAGCCAACTCAGCAAGCACCTGCGTGGTGGCATGCTGATCTTCGTGAACACCCTACCACCGTGCCACCTCAGCTTCCTGCCTGCCTACATGGCGCCGCATGCATCGCTGGCCTAGGCGCGTGTTGAAGCAAGGCGAGGCGGCGACGGACGGGACAGGCCTCGTTCCCGTCCCCGATAAAGCTAAGGAACACCTAAGCGACGCATTAAACGCGTCTTGTCTTGTAATACAGGCGTTAAGCTCATGGCACTGTAGACCTTTCCACCTCCTGTGTGCCACTCTGGCAGCCCCTTTCGACTATAAAAGGAGGCCCATGGCATACTGGAGAGGGATTCGGCTCTTTTGGGCAAGTTGCACCCCGTAGCTAGCTCAAGAACACAAGAACACTTAATACATCCACCAAAGCAGGACTAGGGTATTACGCACCTTTGCGGCCGAACCTGGGTAAACGATCTGTGTGCTTCCTGTTAGACCTGCTCTTCTCACAACCCCGCGCCCCGCCAACCGTAGTAGGGATTCTTGTGATCCCATAGGTGTCGTTTCCACCGACATCTTTGGCGCGCCAGGTATGGGGCGCAGTCGTGAGAATCTGGTTTAGCAGCCGGCCTAGCAGTTTCTCGTGGCCACGGCCGCCAGAGAAGAAGGCGGCCAAGAGAACGACGCCGCCTGCAAGCGCGAAGGGCGCCAGTGCGGCGACAGGAAAGCTAAGTCATGCCGAACTTTAGATATTTCCTTTTTTATATAAGGTTATTCCCCTCGGAGATCTCGTTGTTTGTATGGAAAACATGCACGCAAAGGGGCCCTCCCGCAATTGGCAAGGCCCTCGTTCTGTTTTGAGTCCGCTCAACAGCTCAAGCGGCCGCGTCGAGGGTGGCAGGGTAGCCTTCCGCAATTGGCAACGCACTCGATTCTGACTCGAGTCAAGCTCGACAGTTTGAGTGGCCGCGTTAAGGGCGGTAAGGTGGTTCGCCCGGCAGCAAGCACACCCGGCAGGCCATTGGGGATCCGTCCTCAAGACGCCACCCTGGGTTTACGTGCCGGCATGCCTACCCGGTTAACGTAGGGTGGACATACAAAGGAAAATCGAACAGGAAAATAACATGCATAATATCAAAAGTACTGCAGAGTTATATTACATAAATTGTTGCCGCAGTTGTAACTAAAGATAGAAATTGTCTTGGTCATGAACCCGCAACGGCGATGAGAAATGGGGTGCCTAATTCCGGCGTTGGCCCTCCACCCTCTGGATTCCGTCGATGCAGCTGATGATGGGCTTGATACGCTCCTTGAGCGCCGCGATGTCCGCATCCTCCGGCAAGCTCTCCAGCGCAGCTTCGAAGTCGAGGTCAGGATTCCAGTGCGCCCCCTTGGCGAGGACCTTGGTCATGGCACCCCGGCAAAGCCTCCGGGACTCATCGGCCAGAGAGGCCTCCCAGTTGGAGTGGAGCTACTCCAGGGCCCCGAGGACACCCTCGAAGAATAGGGTCAGCTTGGCGCTGGGAGTCCCGCTGCGCTCTGGGGCATACCTCACATTTGGCATCCCCATGGTAGCCAGCTGCGTGGTGATCCTGCCAGCGACGTCCACAAGGCGCCCGATCCAGCGATTCTCGCCCTCCACAAAGTCTTTGTGGTTGGCGGCCTCGTCCTTCCACAGCTGCTTCTCGGTCTCCAGCTCCTTGGCCAGGGTCCCCTCCCATGCCTTGGCCTCCGAGAGCATCCCCTCAAGGCCCTCCAGCTTCAGCTTCAGGTATTTGATGGAGTTGTTGGCCTCGGAGAGCTCCCCGTCCCTGCTGACGGCCGCGCTCTGCGCCTCCGTTAGGGCGCCGTTGAGCGTGTCCTTCTCCTTGGACAGCTTCTGGGCCTGGTCCTTCAGCCCATCCCGCTCCACCTCCAGCTCCTTCACCCTACCGGCGTGAACCAGAGCCTGGGCATCGAGCGCCTCCCTCTGCCTCTGCTCTAGCTCTTGGGTCTGCTGCACGATGAGCTTTTCCACCTCTTCATCCTTGTCGCGGAGCGTTGCGGCAAGCTTCTCCTCACGTGCGGCAAGGTCCTCCTCCGGGGAGTTCAGCGCGGCCTGGTGCTGGGTCCGAGCAGCCTCGGCCGCGGCGGCCAAGCCCTCCGCCGTCTCCTGGGCCTTCTTGATGTCGGGCCACTTCATGGTGAGCTCCACATCGCGCTTGGCCAGCTCGCCCTGGGCGACCTTCAGTTCCTCGCAAGCCTGGCGGAACCAAGTCTACGTCTCAGCGACGCGCACCTTGAGGTCCGCCTCCGCCTTGTCCACCGTTGCCATCCTGGACTTGGCCTTGTCCAAGCGGGCGCGGTGGAGTGCCTGGAGCTTCCGGAAATTGGCGCCCATGGCCTGGAGAAGCCGCTCCTCCTGAGAACCGTCGCCACCGGTGCTCGGCTCGTCAACAACCTCAAGCCCGGCGGCGGCAAGCACCTCCTCGTCGAACACCTCTCCCTCGACGGGCGCCCTGGAGCTCGACGACCCTGGGAGATGGATGAAAAGGTCATCGCTCACCCCTAGATACCTGCCGGAGCCAGAGGCAGCAGAGGAGGAAGGCTGGTCATCAACCACCTCCTCCTCGGCAGCGGCCTTGCCGGCCTCTCCGGCAGGCCCCTTGCCGGCCTCGACTCCTCGGCAGCAGCCTTGCCGGGCTCCTCGGCAGGCCCCTTGGCGGCGTCCCCAGCAGCGCCCTTGGCGGTCTCCTCGGCAACAATCTTCTCAGCCTCCGCCGCGGCGTCCTTGGCGACATCCTCGATGACGGTGTCGGTGTCTTCTGGGTCCAATGAGGGGAAATCTAGATACCGAGAAGGGCATGAGGCGAGGCCAAGACCAAGAATTCAAAAAAAACAGAAAAGGGAATAGGGACGGAAGGCGAGTAACTTACCTGTGCCGGCCTGAGAAGCAGAGGTCCCCTCCCCGCCAACATTTGGTGCTGAGGCGAAGCCACCAGCGCCCGAGTTCGCCTCCTCCTCCTCCGTGTGCATGGGCTCGGTGCTTGGCGCCCTTGCCGGGGACGCCCCTCGGGGCGGCGTGGTCAATGGGGGCGGCGTGTTGGGGGTAGCCCTCTGTGGCTCCTCCTGCTGCTGTCCTCCTCCTGCAACCACGGCAAGGTCAGCGTCGAAGGATCGTACCACCAACACAAGTCGACGAGGGGTGAGTGATGAGCTTACGCTGGGGCCTGTGCCGGGGGCTGCTATCCAGGCTGCTCAACACCACCAGCGGTGTGCCGGAAGTACCTGCCGGGGGCTGGCCGCTCGCCGAAGCCCTGGCCCTCTTCACCCTCTGGGCCAGTGTCTCTGCATCCCTGCAAAGAAGAAAGAACAGGTCAAGACAAGCGGCAGAGATTGATGAGACGGAGATGACGAAAAGGAGCAAGATACTTACTCGTCCTCCACCTCCTCCTCTTCTGCTTTCCTCTTCCTCCTTGGGCTGAGGGACCCAAACTCAAAGGTGACCTCCGCGTCGACAACTGCCGGAGGAGGGGAGGAGGGCGGAGTCTGGACGCGCTTGGATGAAGAGGAGGCAGATGCTTTCTCCTTCGCCACCGCGGCCTTCACCACCTTCTTCGCCGTCGCGGCCCTCGTCTGGAGCGCGGACGCCTCCTGGGCTTGCCGGGGCTGCACGACCCTGCCAGGCCGAACCAGCTTGTTAGAGGTGGCCTGCCGCAGGACTCGCCCTCTCTCCGTGGCCGGAGGGGCGACAGCCTCGGCCTCCTCCGACGATGACTCGTCGACCACATCTTTGACAAGAGGAGCCCCGGTACCGGCGCTGCTGCCCTCCCCAGCGGCCTCCGCCCACTGGGCGAGCTCTTTCTCCTCCGCGGCCGCTGCAGCCTCGTCCTCCACGTCACCGGCACTGCCGGCCTCCTTGGCGAGCTCTGCCTCCACCGCCCTGGCGGCGATGTAGTCCAGCTCCGCCTGGTGGTGTCCTGGATAAGCAGCGGCTCCTTGTGGACGTATATCTCCGCCACGACGTCAAAGAACTCCCGCACCTCCTCCTCCGGCGGCGGGTCCCAATCTTGCACGGGACCGTGCACGTTGCAGTCCGGCATCATGGCGATGATGTCGGTCTGGCGTGAGTTGTTGCTCAGCGGGAGTGGTCCCGCCGGCAACTTAAATAAGGGCCCCTTGGCGACCTTGCCGGCCTTCGCGGCGGCCCTCGTGGCCTTGCCGGACCGCTCGACCTCGCCATCGCGGTTCACGTCGAGCTGGAAGAGCCGCTGGCAGAAGTGCGCATGCCCCATCACCGTGATGTTTTGGTCGAGGCCGGGGCGAAGCCTCATGATGTCGGTGGCATTCGTGAAAAGCCAGGCCGGCCTCCCCTTGTTGTGCAGCGGAAAGATTCGGCGGCGGATGAAATCCGCCTCGATCATCTCAAGGGTGAGCCCGGCCTCGGTGAGGCGAAGAATCCTGGTGGTGGCGACCGTGAGCTTCGCATCATCGGCATCAACATCGCTCCAGTCGCTCCGCCTAACCAGCGGTGCCTGGCGAACCAGGCAGAAATCTTGTGGATCATCCTCCTCAATCCAGCACCACCGGCCCCGCCATTCTTCCCACCTCTCCTTCTGAGCGCCCTCCGGGTATGCCCCCTTGGACCGTGACATCCAGGCGACGCAACCGGAAATGGCGCCCCCCAGTTGGATCCGAGGGAAGAAGTAGTGGCGGAAGAGCGCCGTGTTGGGATACACCCCGGCGAAACTGTAGGAGATATGCCCTAGAGGCAGTAATAACAGTTATTTTGTATCTCCAAAGTTTGTAATGAATGTTTAGCTTCCATGCTATAACTGAGATGATTCTCGAGTCTGCAATATCCACGAGGCTCGGAGGGAAACTCATGTGCACGTGTGGTATACTAAACGGTAAAATGTATTCCTAGTCTTGCCTCTAAGACTGGCTCATGTATTGCATGATGATCCTGTTTTCCTGATCATGGGCATGTCTATGCTGGCAATTCTGAGGGCGCGATGTTGGTAGAACACTTGTGTTGAATCGACCCAAATTGATGTTAAGCTATGAGATTCTTTTCGTCACAAGTTTATGGTTAATAACACAGAGATAGTTAATGTTTGCATAATTCCTTAGACCATGAGAGTATCGAGTTCCTTCGTACTTGCTTCGTGAACTTTGGGGTTTGTTAAACGTCATCCGTAACTGGGTGGCTATTACGGCGGCTTACGGGTTCACGGAAAAGTATGGCAAGTAACGAGATAGCTCAAGATTGGGATTTGCTCCTCCGACGATGGAGAGATATTCTCGGGCCCTCTCGGTGTTACGGTATCCATAATCGTCTGGCCAGACACCTTGTGATTTGATCACTGGGATGCCGGAACACAGAAACAAGAAAAGAGAACAAAACCAGTAACGAGGTAACTTGCATGCTGGACAAATTGTTGATCCACAGGAATGCAATAAATCTCACCTCGGGTGTTTGTGACATATCGCGAAGCAATAGGAATAGCTCACTACAACTGGAGGTTCACTCGAATATTCATTCGTGTGGGTATAGGGGTCAATATGGGTGTCCACGGCTCCGATGTTGATCATTGATCGGAAGGGGTTCCGGGTCATGTCTATACTTCACCGAACCTATAGGGTCACACGCTTAAGGGTCATCTATCTGCTGAATACTAGACAGGGAGTATGAGAGAAAATCACCGAAAAAGTTTCGGACACCGGAAAGTTTTCGGACAGCGGAATCATACCGCAGAGAGAGGTCATCGGATAAGTTTCGATGGTACCGAAAAGTTGTTTCGGGATATACCATTAAGTCAGATTGGTTTCGGCAAATGCCTGATAATTCTTGGAGGGTGACAGAATCATTCTGGAAGCTTTTTGGAATTTTCTGAGATAAAAACCGGAAATGTTCCGGAGCTGCCGGAGCCACTTCAGATGCGTTTCGCAGATGAAAATCACTAAAACCGGAATTGTTTCGGAACGCGTTGAAAATTATTTTAGTGGGTACTGGAAATGTTCTAAGCCCACATAAATATTTTCAGTTCGAACGGACGCTGAAAAATGTCGTCGTGAATAGTGAAAGTGCTTTTCGGGATAATTTTGGAGAGCCACCCTTTTTGACTTGGTCAAAGCTCTAGAAGGAAGTGGCTTACAAGGGAAGGAACCCCATTTGGAGGGGGGCCTAGGGGGGGCCGGCCATGGGTGGTGGAGCTCCATGGAGCTCCACATGGCATCCCATTTTGTCCTTAACACCCTCATGTGTGACCTAATGCATGGGGGTTTTTGGTAATTTGTGAAGACACACTACCCCTTGGTTTTCCTATAAATAGAGGAGGTGAGGGCTGCCATCTCTTCATCCCTTTCTCTCATACACATGCCATGCATTATCTGGTTTCTTCTCTCCCTCCCACGAAAAGAGTTTCGTAGAGCCGTAAGGCTGTCTGGGTTCCGGCAGGAACTAGTTCTGGACGGCGAAGCCCTGCCGGATAGCTGACACCGTATGTGTGCAACCCCGTAGAGAGATTGTAGTTTTGATCTTTTGCCCGAGGGGCTGTTCGAGTGTCCTCCCGAAGGGCTGTCCGAGTCTCCGTCCGAGTTTCGAGGGTCCTCCCGAAGGGCTGTCCGCGACATTGTCCGGGGGACTGTCCGACCGCCTCCCGAAGGGCTGTCCGGAGAGGGAGTACATCCTCGCGGTTGGGAGGTTGTAAATCCTAGCTGCGGGGATCTGCACCAACGATCTACACCGACTCTTCTTCCGCTGCGCTTCGAGTCGGTACGGATTAGATCAAACCTTGTATGCAGTCTCCATAGTGGTCCTGGGCGTGCTCGCTATACCGAAAAATTTTGTTTTCTGTCGCGTTCCCCTACAGAAACCCTCGCAGAGGTGCGCAAAGAGAGCCATGCACGCCACGGCATTTGGAGTAAAATCCAGAAGGTGGAAGCCATAGGTGTGCATGACGTCATTGAAGAAATCAGAGAAGGGGGGCAGAGGTTGCAAGAAAAGTAATCGACAAAGGAAGGATACCGATTCGGGGTGGCCTCGGCGCCATTGGCAGGGATGACACGCGTGGATGGATGCCCCGTCGTCTCTCCCCCGTCTTGCACCCCCACAGGGGCCTGAAGCAGTCCCGGAGCTCAAATACATCGACCATCGAGGGGAAGTAGTCGAGCTGCGTTCGCTGCGCCGCCAATGCACTCTCCGGCGGCTCCGTTGCTCCAGCGTCCTTGGCCACTCCCTTGCCCTTGGTGGATTTGGGGGCCATGGCGACTGCGAGGGGCGGGGGACAGAAGACGGCGAAGGCATAGCGGCGGCGAGCAAAGGCGAAAGATTGGGAAGGAAGGAGAAAGGGACGGCGGTTCCGAGATTGAAGAAGATGCAGGGGTAAAGTGAGCAGCGCGCCCGCGGTTATCCCTTTTTACGGGGAAAGCGCGGGCCGCCTCCTTTCCCATTAACTACGACGTGACGCATGCATGCAGAGACCGCACCGCGCATGACCCCCATGTCACGCAAGACCCCCCAAGTCGCGCGTTCAACGCGGGTCGTGGGGAAGCGCAGCGGACGAATAGTTACTGCGGTAAAATCCGCCCCACCTGCCCGCGCACCGTTCTGGGCCTGGCCCAACAACGCGTCACGCTTATGTGTGGCCCAGGCCCGGGTGCTCCTGTCGGTGTACAAAAGTAGGGGCTCTCCTTTTGACCCCTTTACTTGTGCAAGGGTAGTCAGAGCCACGCGCCGCGGCCACCCCTAGCGGGGCAGAGGAGGGAAGCAGGAGAAAAGCCGAAGCCCAAGACAAACAAGGCAACGCCACAACCAAAGAGCAATAGGGCGAGGTGGACTCCCCCGGTAAGGCCCTTTTCGGGGGCAGCCTCCACGGCCCCGGCAAGAGCCTTGCCAGGGCAACTTTCCCAATACCAGCAGAGCGAGCCACCCTTGAGCCCAAGAGTTCCAAACGCCGCCAACGACTACGTTGGAACCGAGGCTCGGGAGGCACCTCTGTGGTGGCATGCAGATCTTTGTCAAGATCGTAAACATGTGAGATCAAATGAGGACCAGAAGACGGCGACCCTCGGCGGGATCCCAGCCGAGGGAATCCACAAGACCCCCGGCAAGCGCCTTGCCGGGGATGACTGCAATGCCACGCAAGACCCTTGCCGGGCCCCTGGCAAGGCCCTTGCCGAGGGCATCAGCGGGGCCATAGCCAGGCGCGCGCCAGCCAAGACTCCGCCGCCGTTCTCAAGCAGCTGCTAGCTCAACCAGCTGGGCAGGCACCTGCGTGGCGACGGGCGGCTTCCATGCCAACTCAGCAAGCACCTGCGTGGTGGCATGCAGATCTTCATGAAGACCCTACCACCGCGCCACCTCAGCTGCCTGCCTGCCTACATGGAGCTGCATGCATCGCTGGCCTAGGCGCGTGTCGAAGCAAGGCGAGGCAGCGACGGACGGGACGGGCCTCGTTCCCGTCCCCGATAAAGCTAAGGGATACCTAAGCGACGCATTAAATGTGTCTTGTCTTGTAATACGGGCGATAAGCTCACAGCACTGTAGACCTTTCTACCTCCTGTGTGCCACTGTGGCAGCCCCTTTCGACTATAAAAGGAGGCCCATGGTATACTGGAGAGGGATTCGGCTCTTTTGGGCAAGTTGCACCCCGTAGCTAGCTCAAGAACACTCAATACATCCACCAAAGCAGGACTAGGATATTACGCACCTTTGCGGCCCGAACCTGGGTAAACGATGTGTGTGCTTCCTATTAGACCTGCTCTTCTCACAACCCCACGCCCCGCCAACCGTAGTAGGGATTCTTGTGATCCCATAGGTGTCGTTTCCACCGACAGCAGCACAACCGCAGTAAAAGAGGAGTAAAACAGCAGTAAACTTTTGATAGATTTAATCATACATTATAGCAGCAGAACAACAGTATATTGGCAGCACAAATCACAATAATTTCGACAGCAATCCTACATTACAGAAGAAGAAAATAGTAAATTAGCAGCACAAACACAATATTTTTGACATAGATTCAATCATCCCAGCTCTGGTTGTTTTCCTCTGGTCACTGCTTGTGCTTAAGGTGGAAGAAGAGGAGGGGAGCCACCGGCGTCGTCGTCGCCACTATCACCGCCGGTCGCAGTTAGCTTTTGGCCCGGCCGTCGCTCGCCGTCGTCGCCGTCGTGGACTCGCGAGGAGGCGAGGAGCAGGAGAGGGCGACGGGCCGCGGGACCAGATGGGAGGGGTGGCCGATGCAGGGCGCCGCCAGTGTTCGTCGTCGTCGCCACTATCACCGCCGCAGTAAGCTTTTGGCGCGGTCGTGGCTCGCCATCGTCGCCGTCGTGGACTCGCGAGGAGGCGAGGAGGTGAACGATGAGGAGGCGAGGAGCAGGAGAGGGCGACGGGCCGCGGGACCAGTTGGGTGAGGCGGCTGGATGAGACGCCGGCCGGTGCAGGGCGCCGCCGGTGGTTGTCGATCTAGGATGGATGGATGAATGGATCGGGAGGGGTGGGGATTGGTGAGAGCGACTGAGCGAGACTGCGAGAGGGAGAGGCGACTGCGGGGATGGGAACAGAGTGGAGGCGGAGGAGTCGATTTAGGGTTTCTCTTATTATCATTATTTTTCAAATGGACATCGAATTTGTTTTTAGGTACCAGTAAAAACTAAAAAGTTGTCTGAATTCTAAGTATCATCTGCTTGAACCGTGACACTACACAATAGCCTCATTACCTGTCTGCTTGTTCCACATGTGTTCTTGGATCACTATTCTTGTGCCGGCAGATTGCCTGCCTGCTTCCTTGCACCTCTTCCTCTAGGTCCCTAATTCTTTTCCTTCCAGTGTGTTGTTTCCAGGGGTCTTTTGCAGAGGTGGTGTGGTTGTTCGGGTTCTGCGAGGACATCAACATGATGTTCAGCTAACCCGTGACCAAGAACCCCATGTACATCTACTATGACTGCAGCATTCTCAGGAAGATGGACAGCAGAGTTCAGTCGCGGATGTCCACAACACTTCCATGACCTCCCTCTAGGAATTGCAATGTGTTATCTTTAGTGGTACCAAAAATCTTACATGGGTGCCGAACAGTATTAGTTTGTTGCTACTCAACATGCACAGGTCAAGCTAAATGTGTATTTATTTCTTCAAGGCCCTTTGTTTTTTGATGGAAATGGCACAGCCAAAATTTCAAAGTCCGATGATTATGATTTATTTGACAAGGGACTAATGAAGTATGAGTAAATTCTTGTGTTCTCTCATCAGTTACTATATTTTCCTGTTATCTCATGAGCATTTCTCCTGAAATCTTGGAAGCTGTTCACAGTAATGGTTAACTTTGTAAATTATGTGATGTTACAGTTCCAAATGATATTATTTTTCTTTCGAAAATATCATCCGAACGATATTTTCTATTCTTCACACTGCCACAATGAACCATCGCACTAGCACTATGGTCAAACTCTTCCCTTCATTCCCCACTTACATGTCTTTAACAAAATTAGCATTAGAGATTTTTCACGGGCGGCGTTAGTACGATGCGATGATAACAGAAATTCTAGGCGTTCTCTCTTCGCTTGCTAATTTAACCTTTCCAATTCCAGAGTATAGTATTCCATCACACGTAACATAAGCAAACAAGAATCCGGTTTTCCTACTACAGAACAGAGAACAGAGTATGTTGGTGCTCTCAAATTAATAAATACAGAAAAGGAAACACTTCCACCGTGCATCGCTCTCGGTTTCAAAATACAGAAAAGGAATTAAATACACCTTCCCCCTGGGTAGGTTCTCTCTGCCATATCGTCAAACACATAGGGATATCTTTTCCGACATTAGCAGGGTGCTTCCTCCGTCACACAGCATATATAAGTAAATAGTAATGGATTTGAAACAGTGAGGTAAATAGTTGCTCGACACACAATATATCATACAATGGATTACAAGGAAGATTACATAGTATGAGTTTCAACCGGTACAAATTAACTACTAGCACACACAGATTCCGCTTAAACTAAGGCTGATCTTGCCCATGGGGACATCAGATTACAACAAGGGATACAAATGAACTGGTACAAATTAGCTACTAGCACACACGGAATCCGCTAAAACTACTACTACTAATGCTGATCTTGCCCACCGGGACATCATCTTTGAAGACCTAGCCTAACAAACCGACTGATTTGAAACTCATCATCGACGTCATTAGTTCCCGCGCAGAGAAACCCAGAAAAGGAACAAATGGTAAGGCAGTGAAACGACTCCAATCAACACGAAAGCAAGGATATCAAGCGGACCGAGAGCACAGCGTGACTCTATCTGCCTGGAGTAATAGAAACCTGCTGTTGCAAACCGAAAAGAACCGAAAAGAAATCTGGGAGCAAAGAACCGAAAAGAAGAACAAACCACGGATCACAATCAACGGCCATCCCTCAATCCGCTCCATGCCTTGTTTCTGCACTAACCTTTCCATCTCCCTTTTTGCGAGCTTCTCGTCGGTGAAGAGCTTGTCGTGCTCCTCCTGCGCGGCATTCAGAGCCGCCGAAGGAAGGTGCGGCTGCTCAGCCGCGGGATCGCGCGCCTGGGGGTTGCGGTGGGAGAGGGGCCCGTTGAATTTCTCGAGCTTGCGTCTGGCCAGCTCGTAGGCGTCTTTGGCGGCCTTGTACTTGGCCTCCTCCTTCTTGGCGACCCATTGGTGGGCCTCATGCGCACTCTCGACGAGGATCCGAACCACGTTGATGGAGATCAAGGAGAGAACGATGAAACACGCTAGCCATCGCTCACACATGCTGATGTACCCACGCATTTTGGTTGGGTTGCAGGCAGGGTCACTTGGGGGGCTAGGAGCAAGACATGAGGCCGTGGAGGAGGAGTTGGAGGTGAAGGTGGTAATGGCGATGGCGAAGACACAGATGCCAAACAAGGTGTTCACTAAGCCAGTGTGGATTTCAACACTCTTTCGCGCAAGCTGGATAAACATGAGGGGCTTCTTGTCGTCGCCGGGTGTCGACATTGCGGGCTACTACGGGCTAAGGCTAGTTGCTGCTGGTGGAGTGCTGCTACAAGCTCATCCAAGTACTCTTCTTTCTTATATAGGGGAGGGGAGGGGGATGATGGGCTTCCAGTAGTGCAAGACTAGCTACCCCGCGTGGTGGTAGTGGTTCTGCTACTCGACAGCTACAGTACAGTTGCAGCCCCGTGGTACTAGTCCCCGAGCTAGCTACTGGACCGCTAGGAGGTGTAGCCCTGTGGTACTCTAGGTCTGCTAGCTACTACCCGACAGCCCAAGCCAGCAACAGCTGCAAAGCCTGCCTCGCTACTACACATTTTCAGAAGGATGGCGGAGAGTGAGTACAACCGGCGACCACCGGCGACCACCGGCGAGACGGAGAAAGAATGAAACAACGAGTACTACTACTCCACTACTCCTCGCAAACGCAGCCTGAAACCTTTCCCACATGGCAGGGATACGGTGTACCTACGTTGTACTTGTACGCCGTGGAGGCAGCTGCCCCCACTCGTTTTTTTTTTTTGTCCAATACTTTTCAGAAGGAGGGCGCTTTGTACTCTTAAAGTAAATTGTGAAGAAGTAGTACTAGCGCACCAAAAATATTAATAATACTCCGTGGAGTAAGGACCTGTTTGGTTCATAAGTCTTAGGACTTTTTCTAGTCCCAACTAAAAAGTTCCTAGTCCTAAAAAGTCTCTCCCTGTTTGTTTCCAGAGACTAAAAAGTCCCTAGTCCCTTCCTAGAGGTTATTAAATGACCATGTTGCCCCTAGTATATAGAAAAATAACAATCAAACAACACCATGGGGTGGCGGGCCAATGGATGCATGGAGGGGCATTGTTGGAAAAGTCTCAAAAAGTCCCAAAAAAACTCTCCTTGAGAGTCTTCTTCATTTAGTCTCAAATGTCTAGTTTAGTTCCTAAACAGTCCCTCCCGTTTGGTAAAAAAGTCTCTAAGAGGGACTTTTTCTAGTCCCTACACAAAAAAGTCCGTGGAAACAAACACCCCCTAAGTTGCTGCAGCGTGCAGCCTGCCGTTTGTACCGTGCCTAGCGGCTCGCTCCAGATTTCATTTCATTGCGCTCACATGCAGGGACGAGACCGCCCAAGCCCTGACCTCGCCGGTCGAGCACTGCCACATGGCCAAACCTTGATTTTGTAATTCAAATCCACATGAGGGTAACCCGTATATATCTACACCTTTTGTTTAAAAAGAAGTTGTTTGCTAGTAATTTTTTGTTAGAAAACATGTTAGCCTTATTAATGTGTGCGTAGCATTTACCGATTTGGATGATTAGGTCAGTTCATCTGTTCAAGCAAAACTTTTTGTAACATATAAATTTTAGCATGCAACTTTTTCCTTGCGGGTAAATTTAGCTAGTCCAGATCGATTGACTCCGCTATTATACAGATTATTATCTAGGTATCTACTAGAAGCTTGGGCGTGCTTTGATGTACCATTGGTGTTGTTAGTTTTTCATAATTTCTTTGCTCCCTCTATTCAAAACATAAGGTGTATCAGTTTTTTGAAAAGTCAAACCTCTTTAAGTTTGACCAGACCGGTATCATTAGATTCATCATAAAATGAGTTTTCATATTTTATCTCGTATTGTGAATGTTGATATTTTGGCTCTAAACTTACTCAAAGTTAGATTTTGGTCTTTCCAAAAATAATACCTTATATTTTCAAGGGACAACGTTGGTTTGGCGAGTGAGGGAGATGATGGAGTGCGTTTTTACATTTATTTATAATGCGATGTTGATTCTGTATTATCTGCTAATCCACTCATATTTATGTGGAAAAAATTCCGCGCCGGTGTCTGCATGTACTATATTAGTGCTACAATATCACATTTTGACACTTCTTTTTCCTAGGTGGTCAGAGGATCCGCGGGATTGATATGTGTTTATTTGCCGGTTGCTCCCAATTGATTTCAAAATCATTGACCAAGTCAAAATCATGAACCAAATTCAAAATTGAATACCTCAGTCGGATGAAAAAGGTACGTACAAAGTTAAGAAGCATAGTGAATTAAGAATTGAACGAGAGAGCTTCTATAGAAATTGTTGACCTAGTCAATATTGGATGACCCAACTTTAATTTGAAGACCTCAATTAATTGTAAGACCTTAAAAATTAAGGAGCATATTGTATTTACTAGAAGAGTTGGGGGTGCATTGCTGCGCCATTGGTGGTATTGAGTTTCTTAGAAAAGATTACTCACACCGTTTCAAAATATAAGGTGTATCACTTTCTTGAAAAGTCAAACATTTTAAGTTTGATCAAATTTATAGAGAAATATGTCAAAACCCATAATATCAAATTGCTATGATTAGATTAATCATGAAATGAATTTTGATAAATTTTTTGTTTAATATTGTTGATGTCGATATTTTTTGCTCTGAACTTGGTCAAACTTAAAGCAATTTGACTTTCCAAAAAGTTAATACCCCTTAT
>NC_057814.1:617353507-617403850 GCF_018294505.1 Triticum aestivum
TTTTCTTTTATTTTAATTTGTAACGCGGTGATTTGATTGACCTTTTCGTGGTGTGGTTTTGTGTTATATTCGCTAACCAACGTATATTTATGTGGGGAAATTTCAACGACGGTGGTTGCATGTACTATATTGGTGCTAAAGTATCACATGGTGGCGCTTCTTTTTTCTACGTGGTGGGAAGGTGCGCGGGGTGATATGTTTTTCTAGACGGTTCCTACTGATTGATTTGAGAAATTCTTGGCGTGGTCAAAATATAAATCAAATTCAAAATTGAGTACCTCAATTGAATGAGTTCAAAATTTGGGAACACTGGGAATTATATTGAATGGGAGAGCTCCTTGAGAAATGTTTGACCCGGTAAAATCGGGTGACCCAATTCTAAATTGAAGACATGGATTAATTGTGTGGCCTTAAAAATTAGAAAGCATAGTGCATAGTATCAAGGAATTGGATAAGAGAGCTTTAAGAAATTGTTGAGCCGGTCAAAATTGGATGACCCTATTTCAATTGGAGACGTCAATTGAATATGGGCTTTCTAAATCTAGGGAGCATAGTGTTATAGAGGATAGATTACTACATCTTTGAATCCTAGCACACACTTTTTTTTAACTGAATCCTAGCACACATTATCTTCATGAATAATATATGCCAACTTAACAATTAATCTAATGTTTCAGTTTCAACACTTAAAGTTGCGGGCAAGCTAATGGAGATGTATTCATGCAGTGAAATCAAGGATTGGGTTGGCCTCCCAAATCTTGATCTTTCACAGGCAGCGATTGAGCACTCAACTAGAATTTGGTGGATCAACATGTCAAGCAACAACATTCCTAGTAAAGGGATGCCCTCTCTCACTACGCTTTTCAATTGGACCGAGCGAAATGCTCCTGTCTTTCATAAGAAATCAGCGCCCACTCCAATCATCGTTGCAAACATCATGAGTGAAGCCATGCTTTGGGCAATCACAACCACTAAAGCATTTAAGTACTCCCTACATATAAAAATAAGTAATGTGGTTTTAGTTCACAACTAAAATCACATCACTTATTTTGAGGCAGAGGGAGTCATATCTTAGGGCATCTTTAGCCAAATCCTCAAATGCCCTCTCAAACCTGAACTCCTCAAGTGTTGAGGAGTTAAGAAAAAAGTGGTTCCTAGGCAAACTAATAAAATATATCTCCCTATAAAAAAATGAACACAATTTCATTACAAACACAAATTTATCACTCGATTACATAAATTAAACAAAGATGTCACATCATACATAGCATAATTAAACGGTTTATCACTACATAGCATAATTTTAGACAACTTTAAACTACTACTCATCAGGAGAGATCTCGTCCCAATTAAAGTTGGAGTCGGAGCAGTCGGAGGTAACAGGGATGGCCCCTCTGCCCCCACTGGAGGCCCCAACATCATCGGCAAGGAGGCCGACGCTGACGTGGAGACAGTCACGCAGGGGGTGGCTAAATTTCGTGTTTTGACCCTTTTTTGAAATTTGATCGAGATTTGACTCTGTTCTGCAAAAGTTTCGGGATCTGACCCTTTTCTTACTGCCAGGGTCCACGGCGGTAGGGTATAATAGCCTATTGCCAAGGTCCCTGGCGGTAGGGTTGCACGCCATACCGCAATTTTTTCCTAAGTATGGAACACAGTGCGTGCTCGTGCCTACCACCGGGCACTTTGGCGGTAGGGTTATACAGGCTACAACCAGCCTGTCTGGCGGTAGGGGTGTTTCCTACCGTCAAAGTCCCTGGCGGTAGGCTGTTACACCCTACCGCCATGGACTCTGGCAGTAGCAAAAGGGTCAGGTCCCAAAATTGTTACAAACTGGGGTCAGATCTTGACTAACTTTCAAAAAAGGGTCAAAGCACGAAATTTTGCCGCAGGGGTGGGTGAATCATTTTTTACCCTCTTTCTTCCCTATAGTTTTGCCGAGCTGTGCGTCGTGTCCCCCTCCCCAGGCAGCAGCCACATCGGGAAGGCGCGGCCCGAGTGCCCCGTCGGCTCCTGCCGCGTTCTTGGCGTGCCGCCGCGCGCGCCATCGCTCCGAGGCCACCTCGCCCATTCCTCTCCTGCTTCGCCTCCTTCGCTGCCCCGGTCCGGCCGCAGTCTGCAAGTCCTAGGTCAAGAACCCAATATGGGAATGGTATTCGAAGATGTTCTTCACCCAATTTTTTTATGTTCCGAATTATTTTGTATGAATGTCTTTGATCATAGTTTTTCTTATTCATTGTAGACGAACACTCTTGTTCAATCTTTTTCCACGACTCATCCTCCGACGAAGACGAAGAATCGAGCTTGTGATGGCTTTGTATGCATACACGATGGCAAACAAGAAGCCGTAATGGTAAAAATGGAGTGCACGTCTGGACGCCTGGCGGATTGAAACCACACGATACAGCAGCACGTCCAAAAATACACGCATGTGACTTCGGTGGATCAAAGGCAGCATGCGACGCCGAGACGCCCAACGGATTGAAAGGACTGGGCTAGGCAGCTGTAGCCGCGCCACACCTTTGTCGTTGGCGCTGCTGCGGACAGCAAGCAGCACACTCGTAGTACTATGCACGAAGACAAACCTCTTATCCCTGCCAAAGCAGTGCTGTGGTACTCTACTTTTGACTGTTCATAATGGCGATAGGCGTGATATAGCTACAGGAGTGCGACCGTTGATAACATGGCCATCACTTGGCTTTTTCAAATGTGCCGGTCTGCTTGCAAAGACTTAGATTTAGCATCTCCAATAATAAATCACTTATTAAAATGTTGATCTTAGCATTATTTTTAGTAGGCGCTTAAGTGTACTTTGCCGGGTACGGTATTTAAGATACACTTGCCAGATTCCACAGTTGCGGTAGAGATTTAAGGTAGAATTGTCTGGTTCCATCTTAGAGCAACTCCAACAACTACCTCTCTCTAAAGTGGCTTAGGCCGGGTAGATCCCTCAAAATAAAAGTGGCTTAGGGTAGAGGTTTATCTTCTCACTTTAGAAGCATGCTTGAAGTTAAGTTGTATGTACCCCCTCTGTTTTTTTTCCTCCGCATATAAAATTGTCTGGTGTCATACTTGGTAAAAATTGATCGAATTTATGTTTAAAATATCAACATCTACAACCTTAAAGTTACACAGTATGGTTTAATTTCATGATGCATCTAATGATAGTAGTTTCGTATTGTGAATGATGATTCTTATATACGGAGTACAAAGAAAGAGAGGAGTATAAAAAAAACTGGTCTAGTTTGAGAGACTATGATCCATGAGCCGGCGAGAGAAGACGATAGCCTGCAATATTTTCGGTGCAATGCGGAGTAGCCAGCCTCGGAGGCGACGTGTTCGGCGCCTAGGCACGTGTCCCTGTAGGCTAGCTGTAGCAGCACCATCTCTCTATCCGACCCACAGAATAGATTCTCGCGCGCAAAATGGAAATCGGACGAGCACGGTAAACAATAAATAGGCTGCCCGAAATGCACGTACCGGTGCCAAAGCCAGAAACACTGATTAGCTTAACGAGCGTTGGATAGTACTCCTAGTCGTGATGTAAAACTAATGCCGCGTTGATGGACGGAGATTAGCGTGCCACCTCAGATCAGATCAGATCAGATGCTACGCGGTGGACCATCCGGGAACAGGAGATCCCACTCGCTGCAGCTGAACCAAACTGAGGAGCGAGGCGGGCCACCAAGAAGAGACAGAGGCGTGCTGCTCCTCAAAACGGGAGGGTAGCCCCGCTGCCGATTTGGGAGCCAGGGCAATCCTTGCCGAAACAGGAAAGGGAATCGGCTGTCCGCGTCGCGGGCAGCCGACCGACCGAGATGCATCAGCTCCCATGCACAAGGGCATCCAATGCATGCATGGAATCTTGAGGCGTGGCGGAGGGACCATGCCCAGGCCCACCATGCATGCCTGCCGTGCTAGTCCAATACGGAGGAGATAACACGCACCCTGATTCCCGACCGTTTGCGGTACTTCTCCTACGTTAGTTTGTCCAACTCGCGCGACGGCAGTTTACCTTCAGCCGTGCGTCGCGTGCCAGTGCGACCTCACCGCACACGCATATCAATCAGTCGCCGTAGCCCCTCGGTGCATGTGTCCATGCAGGGGAGGCCACGACCCGCGGAACTCTGTCAACACAATGCTACTGCAAGCTAGGAGTAGCAGTTTGTAAATTGCGGCAAAATCGGCCCTGCGTGTGGCTTGTACGTGATAACTTGTTCGGATTTTTGCTAGTATCTCCAACGTGAGCCAACATTTTCAAAACTATTTTCTCTGTTTCATAATGTAAGACGTTTTTTTGACACTAATGTCTTACATTATGGGATGCAGTAATATTTTGAAAAGGGCGCCACTATCCCAGCCCGGATCCAGCCAGGTTCTATTGATCATATCCCCTTTTCAAAAGTTGTATCTTCTCTTGAGGCGTCTTTCTTTGGCTTTACAATCAAGCTAGACATGATGCCCTGTTGCTCTTTTTTTTTGAAAGATCAAGCTTGGCTAGCTTCATTTGATTTAGCAGAAAGCATACGGGAGACAAAATGTTGATCTAGAGATAAGGGGTAAAAACAAGACAAAATTGAAGAGAAAGAAAATTAAAGGGCCGACAAGCCGCCACCAAAACCCTAAATTTTTATCTCACATCTTGATCCCCGAATGGGGTCTCTATGGCCAAACGCCAGTGTTCCATGCTACGCCGTATCGCCGCGATGATGTCCGATGAATTGGCCGGTTTCACCCTTTCGCATTATCAACACCTTTTCTTAGGGGTGCATTATATACACCTGAAAATTTATTTAGTTTTAGTCGATTTTGTTTTTACTATGCCTATAGCTGCCCACTTAACAATAGTGGGCCGAAGCCAGTCCAGGTACAAAGCCTAATTAACTGAGGCATGCAAACGTTGGTGTGTATGTACCTGATTGTATGTGTTATGTGCATGCGTGCACAGGTGTCTGCATATCTTGTGTGTGTGCGCGTGTTGAAAGTTTGTTGCGTGTATTGATATGTACTGTCCGCATGCGCATGTATGCATGTCTGAGTGTGCATGCACGAGCATGCATACGGAAAACAGAGACAAATATGAGGAGGGGGACACTATCGATATGAAATGCAATTCACTTTCAATGTATCAAGAGACAACTAGTCTCGTTATTCTGTGGTTTGAGCGGTGAGTATAACATCGACATACACATGTGCAAGTTATATTTTTTATATAATTGTTCTTCCATATTATGGATCAGGGTAAGTTCTACCCTTTGATATGTAAGGTTTTGCCCATTATTGTTTTTAACCTTTCTAATCTTCTTTGGGGTAACACCAATGCCTTTAGTTCATTGTTCCTTAGAATATACTAGTCGTCAACCCGTGCACTTGCACAGGCTACTATTGGATAAAAATCGGTACATGAATCACGCTGTGTAGTCTACCTTCCGATAGTTAGACTTTTGACATAGTTCGAAAATACAATGCTTAACAAACACGATTATGACATAAGAAAGGAAGATCAAACACACAACATACTGTAGATAATTAATCTAGATCGCCAAAAATGATGTGTTTTTTGAGTTGGACCAAAAATGTCACTAAAACAATAAGATTGATGGCAAATGAAGAATGCGTTCAAAGAAAAATGTTGAGATAATTGAATAGAAAACACATCCCGAGAACACTTAGTGTAATAACTACGTATCCATCTAAGATCTATGTAAAGCTCCTTGCAAATAAACTATTAAATTAGATTTCAAAATATACCCCTGAAGTCATTGCAAAGGAAATCCTTTCACTTCCCATCTACTTATATACTTGTTATATGCCCATGCGTTTCTACGGGCGACAATGCAGACAATCTATGTTCCTCGCTGACAATGCAGACAATACATAGACGATGAAAGTGACCGTCATGAGTTGTATTCTTTCTCGTATCTCCACCCAAATAGTTCTTTCTAACATAGTCTCACCAATTTTCTACATTTCTATGATTGCTTGGGTTGAATTGTGCAAAGAAATGCTATGGCATAACTGCGTTGGCCATCCCTCTAAACCTTGCCAGCATCTCCACCACCCAAGACCCCTCGTATCCCGCATTCGAATCCGTTAATCCCCGCCACTTCTCCACCGACAACGACCAGCCTCCGCTACTGGTCCTTATCTTAATCCCGCCGCTGCTTATAATTTCTTTGTCGACCCGCCCACCTCTCCCTTCTTAATCTCGCCGCCGCTTGAGCAAAAGGTCTCCTGTAAGAAGCTCGCGGGCATGGAATACACTCGCAAACGAAACATAGGAGTGGTGGAATATGAGGCGAGATTTCCAAGTCCCCCTTTAGGAGTAGCGATTCTATGCTCATATAAGTCAAGAGAAACAAATTAAACCGACATGATGTAAAAAACAAATTGAACCCACACTTTCTTTGGGATTGTTCTTTGGTGGTAGAATGTTTGCAGGAATTTATTCCAAATAGACACAAATGTATATCAGTCTTTGTTGAATTGGTCTAAGGCCGAGATGCCATCAGGCACACATTTGCAATGTAGATTATCATTCATTGCCGCTTAAAATTTATTGTGTATAATATGAATGGGAAGACCACTAAGGATGGAAGGCCTTCAGTATTAAAGTGGAATAATGGGCTTAAATATGACTTCAAATCAGAAAATTTTCTCTTGGCAAGCTCGCATCCTCCAAATGGCTTTCCTCTTGAATGGTAGAAATAGTAGGAAAGAAGCTCTTTTCAGCCAAGGTAGAGTCAAGAGTTAACAACTCACCTAGTTCGAAGCCAGGATACAACACAACTTATAGCTATTTCCTTCCCACTATTTCCTTTAACTTCTATTCATGTTAATATCTTATGGTAAATTCTCTTCTCTCGATCAATTAATCCTTGTTTGATCCAAAGAATATTAGGCTTCAACTAAATCCCATGGAGGAATTGATTTTCATTTGCTTGGAATAGGGAACTCCAACAGCTACGTATACCAAATGACTATCCTAATTTTTGTTAGAAATGAAATAGGGAAACATTGGACCTTCGATTTTGTGTAAGGTCTTCACATCAAAATAAATAAGGTGTATCCACACGTGAGAAGGTAATGCCTCAATTTAATTATTCACGTGCCAACTATATAGATTAAATTTAGAGGTTATACCTACTGTAATGTGCTAAGGAATTTAGGATCTTTTTTCACTTGTTCCCAAACATAATTGCATAAGTAAGATAGCCAGGTGGTAGTTGTATCTTGATTTTTTACCATGCAAACCTATGAAATAGACACTGGAAACAACAAGTTCTAAGATAATTCTTAGAAAACTCAAAAAAGGATTGTTGGTCAAGGCGAGTTGTTTACTGATCAAACCAGAGACTGTGCAGAGGGTGACAGATGCTAGGAATGTATAATACGAGGATCTAGCATCCAACTACTGCGAGCAAGCGGCTACGATGCGGGAGGCTTGCAGTAGAAGAGGATCTGGCGAGGTAGAGGAGATGGTGGAAGATCCATAAAAAAACAAAAAACATGTTTTTTTCATTTCCGAGAGACATGGCCGTGCCTCTCTCGAATGCACAACCATGCGTCTTGCCGAAGCAAAACCATGCCTCACGTGAAAAAATAAATAGAGAATGCGTTTTTTCGTTTCCGAGAGGCATGACGATGCCTCTCGCGAAAGCACAACCATGCCTCTCACGGAAGCAAAATTGTGCCTCTGGCCGAAGAAAAAAACAGAAAGCAAAATTGTGCCTCTAGCGGAAGCAAAATCGTGCCTCTCGCGAAAGAAAAAAAAGTATATTTTCGCGCAATTTTTTTCCCCAAAAGCTAAGGAAGACCAGTAGAAAACCAAAAAGTCGAAAACAGCCAAAATATCCGTTTAAAAAGCCGAAAACGCGTGCCGAAAAAAATTCTGAAGAAAGCGCCCAAAGCGTGAGTGGCGCGCTCTCAGCCCACCCCAAGTGATCATTCGGAAGCTCCCGAAGGAGCGCTCACCAACTAGTTGCTCTAAGTTTTCCTTCGCCATGAGATCTTCTATTTGACGCTTATTGTGTCAAATTGGAGGGCAAAAGTACACAGCGCAGTCTATGGGCCTGCCAATTGGCGCTTGAGACTATATCCACTTGAACAAAGCTACTGGAGCGAGCAATTTTCTTCATATTCTGGTTTCTATGTTTTATATTCTATTTATTTGTAAAATATATACGAAATATTCACTTATTTTCAAAATTTAACTTTTTTTGAAGTTTGAGAAGCTTTTGTTTTAAAAAAAGTGAGTATTTATAAAAGGAATAATGATTATGTGAACATTTTTAAAAGACCACAAATTTTTTTTAAAACATTAAACGTTCTCCAAATTTTTTGTATACTTTTTAAAAAATTGGAATCTTTATTAAATTAAATGAATATTTTTATGAATATATTTGAAAATTTATAAACATTTTTATATTATATATCAACATTTTTCTTAAAATGCAACGAAAAACAATATGAAACAAATTGAAAAACTTAAATAAAAACTACAGAATAAAACCGGTAAAGAGAACAGCCAAAAAGAAAGGAAACTTAAAGACCAGATGAGAACGCAACCTAAATTTTCTTTTTGAGAAAAACTGTAGACCTTTATTAAGCAATGTTCATAGGTATACATACGGATGATATCGGGCAAGACAGAAAGGAGGACAAGACGTCAAATCATTTGCTACTTGAGTGTTCTTTCTCCCGCGAAGTTTGGTACAACGTGCTCATGGGGCGACGTCTGCATCGGTTCACGGCATAGCCCGGTGCTCTCCTGAGTGATTGGTGGCCTCAGGTGAGCAATGCAGTAAGGCCTTCGATCGGAAAGAGATGAATGCACTTATATGTTGCACGATGCGCATGATCTGGCTAGAGTGAAACAGTCGGGTCTTTGATAGGGTTGTGGCTTTGCCTTCGTTAGTCACAAAGTGCATTGAGGATGAATTCGAGTTGTCGAGGGCTGCGAGAGCGAGCCCAGGTGGCTTCGTGGCGGTGGACGATATGAGAATCATGTAGTTTCTTGTCCCGGTGGAGGGATGTGTACATTGTTGCCACATTTCCTCTCCTTGTTATTCTCTGTAAAATTCTGCTATTCCCTCTTGCTTCGGCCTCTTAATATAAAAGACACAACTTGTGTGCTCTTGAAAAAAAAAATGTCGTACCGGCACATGACAGCTTATCTTATCATGTACTAAGGCCTACCTTTACTATTGTTTTTTACCTTTCTTTTATTTTCTTATTATGTCATTTGGTCTGGTGATCTCAGCTATTCCATTTCTATTTTCTTTGTGTGTTTCCCTTTTTTGTAATAATTTCTTATAATGTGGCAAGATAAACATGGTCTGCTCGACCGCAACTCCATAGTTGAATAGTCTCCTTGGCAGCTTTCACAACATGCCTCAACTTTGACCTGATGGTGCGTGGTAAAGATATGTCTCGCATCTCATCGACTTGCTTGCTGTGCCTCCTCAATAATCTTTTGTTTGCCTGGCAATGAATCTGAATGAGACGGGTACTGTTATGTCACGGAATTATCCGTGTAAATCTTATCAACTCTCGTGACAAGGAAAAACCTCACTCTCGGCGGGTAGCATATCAGACATATAGGCAGGAGCCCCATTTGAATTATCCGTGTAAATGAGCGCACACCTGCTCAGACCTCACCCGAGAGGTCATGGGTTCGAGTGCCTCCGCCGGCAACTCATTTTTTTTGTTTGTAAATTCAGCAACCGTCGGTGTGGCCCCGGGTCACGAAGTGTCCCAGACGGACATAGTTGAAAAAAAAGTAGAGCCCAGTGGCAGTGGCGCACAACGACCGTCAGTCAGTTTGGCCGAGCCAGTTCACGGCTGCGTAGTGAGAAAATTGTTCCATGACCTGGACCAACCCCATCACGACACGTCAACAACAATAAATCCGTGACGGTTTAGACATTGTAAAAATGAAAGACAAAACTCTGCGTTTCAGGTGCAGTCAGCCACTCGTGGATTCATGACGGAACCCATGACAGATCCTAGAAGACCGTCATGATCGGTGACGGTTTTTAGAAACGTCATCGGAACTTTGTCATGGATTAACAGATTTCTTGTAGCGTCAACAAGTGTATCCATTCCTTTTTGTTTTGATGATGGCCAGCCGGAATTGCACCTGCCTTGCTTCGTTTGCCTGAAATGCACGTAGGAATGCCAGGACACTGGTTAGTTTAGCGAGCTCCAGTAGTACTCGTGATTGTGAAACTAATAATGCAGCGTTGAGAGGAGCACGGCGCAGGTGGCTACGCGCGCTGTGGGCCACCAGCTTGAGGGAAGAAGAGATCCCACTCGCTGCAGCTGAACCACAGGGCGCGAGGCGAGCTGACCAAGATGCAGAGGCGTGCTGCGCCGAAAGGCCCGCTGCCGCTCAAAACGGGAGGGCTGCGTCTCCACGGATGCGGGAGCCAGGCGAATCCTTCCCGAACCGGAATCGGCTCAGTTGAAAATTAAGACCCACAAGACAACAGTAGTCACAACAGGAAAAAAACAAGGACACAAATCTTGAAGCAGAAATCAACGACCTAAAAAACCGACCGACCCAAATTGGAAATTCAGGAAACGTCTTATAAGCCTTTTCTCATGTCAGGTCATGTACATGAAATCTGTCATGCACGCAACGTTCCATCACCTTGAACTACAGCAAGGTTGTTATTTTCTCAATGCAGGCAAGCTCTGTTGGCTAGCTTTTTTTTTGACGCGGTCTGTTGGCTAGCTTGTTTGGGTTACAATAGGCTGACGCAAAACTAGCTATATATATAAGCTTCTTCGACTTAAATTTGAACTCTTGCAATCCAATATAGTCATTACAAAAATGGATTGTAAATAGTTTGCCTTGAACCTGCAATTCTTTGTTGGGACCATGGATTTCTCAGTTCCTAAAAAAATGTTTCAGTAGATTTTGCCCTAGTCATTGGATTAAAATCTAGCTAACGATTGTCCTTCACCTTCAACCTCCCGGAGCACATTATTGCTTTTTTTTTGAACCGCGGAGCACATTATTTCTATTCTTCCTGGCAAAGCGATTTCTTCAGCTATTACAGGGTAGAAATGTCGACCGTGACTAGAAAGAAGGCTCTGCCGCATTGCGTCCGCCCTGCTCTGCCATGCCTCTGCTGCTCGGCCGTCACGACTGCGAGCGAGGACAGCTAGTCTAGCTCAGCTGTGCAATGCCTTGTCTGTCCATGCATGTACCGCACTGTGTTTGGTGTCACGTCTGCGCCGCGCTACGTTGCTTGTGGTTGGTGTGGTGTGTCGACAGAGTAGCATACCTTCTTTTGATAGGCTGTAGTACTTTTTCTTGTGTGAATGTCTAGCGGCGGCCAAATTTCCTGTTTTGACCCTTTTGGTATAATATCAGAATCTGACCCCGTTTGTAACTTTTTTTGAAATCTGACTCTTTTGCTACCGCCAAAGTTCATGGCGGTAGGTTTGAACAGGCTACCGCCGTGGCTCCCGCCGGTAGGTTGAGGGTAGGAAACGACAGGCAGCTGTTACTCAGCGGCGGTAGGGTGTGGTGCGCCGCCTGGCAGCATTCTGTGACATAAAATGGGGTTGTTTCTGCGGTAGGGTTTCACACCCTACCGCCGCACGCGACAGCGGTAGGGTGCGGCAAGCGCACCAGAGTTCTGTTTTGGAAAATGATGGGTTATGCGCGGTAGGTGTACACAGTCTACCGCCGGCGTACCTGGCGGTAGGCTGTGAATACCTACTGCCGTTCTTCCTGACGGTAGGCTCCTGTCTGTTTTTTTACAATAACTTGACCATTTGAATTAAACACAGATAGATAAGCACAGCAGCAAAAAGTGTTTGCATATGAAATTATGATAACCTCACACATATAGATAGTAAAATCGATGTATCCATTAAGTTCAACATATCAAATAGGCTCAACTACTAACATAGGTAGCAATAACACGACACTGAGTAGTTCAACATAACACAACTACTTTAACTTAGCAAGTTCAACATCACTAGTTCCTCCCCTTCCCCCTCTTGGCGGCACGCTCCTCGTTTGTCTTCGAGCGGCCCTCGTCCGGCTTCTTCGAGCGACGACGAGGAACCGGTTGCTGAAACGGTGATGGGCTCAGAACATCCTGGTGCGGATGAGATACCCTCTTCGCCTGGGTTGGCTGAGTCGGTTGAGGTCCATCATTGTCGTCGTACTCCTCATCACCTTCTTCGTCGTCACCTCCTTCCTCTTCTCCCTCTTCTTCCTCTTCCTCCTCGTCCACTTCCTCTTCTTCCTCGGTCTCGTTAACAAGGCGAGACGACGAGGCGGCATGGCTCGAGAAACCTCCGCCGGTGTGGCTTGATGAAGCTAGGGCACGTGTCGACCCACCAGGAGGAGGAATATGCACGTCAACCGAGGCAGCGCACCCAAGCATGCCCGCTAGCTTGCGGCAACGGTTAATGATCTTCTGCAATAACAAATATAGTAGAGTATGACTTGGATCAGGTTGAGGGTTGCAAATAAGTAAGAACATGGCATGGATCAAATTTGCGTTCGCTCCAATAGAATGCTATGAGGCTTAAAGTTACCTTCGTCGCTTCCCTCAGCTTGTTGTGACCCTCCACGGTTTCGGGGTCAGAACTTAGTGCATTCGAGCCGTCGAAAATGTTTCTGTTTAGCTCCGTGGCCTGCAAATCCAAGGATCATTAAAAAGTTAGCGAGAATGGCCATGTCATCATCATTAGCTCGCATGCATTTCAACAAAACTTACCACTCAGTTCATCGGGGGCGCATACTCCCTGAAATCACCTTGCATATCTCTGAGGTTTCTTTTGTATGCTTCATCCTCAGAGTCCTCCTCCTCCTGAAGTGATGCCATGTCCGCTTCCGTCCATCGTGGCCTCAGACGCAGACGAAACTTGATGCCATCGTCATACCAATTCATGTGCCTCTCATACACATTCCAGCAAATGCCTGACCTCTCCCCATCTTTGCGGAACGTCCTCTCGTCCCACATTGTCACAAAAGACTTGTGCTCGTCAGCCCAGTTCAATATCGACTGAGAATACTGCCTGCTCTTCCTGCATAGGGGCATAACAAGAAAAAAAACACAAAAGACCATAAAAACGTCGAACTTAAAGAAATCACGGTAAAGAGATGGCAGCACATACTTGTGAAGGTCGTAACCGCTGGTGTCGTGGGGCCTTGCCGATGGTGTGTGTTGCAATACGCCAAATTGTGTCGCCACGCGTTGTGGTAGGTGCCATTTGACGGTGTACACGCATATCAGTGGGACAATGCACCAGAAGAGAAGGCGGTCCCGGTCGCACATCTCGTTCAGCTCGAACCCCCAAGCTCTATCGTGGTACGGCCACCAGTTAACCTATACAAAGATTGTTTAGCAACCGTGAAAGAATAAACATTTAAAACTATCTCGCTCATTGGTATACCTGAAAAGATATTAGGTTGTCCAGCTCGTTGGTGAAGGCCTTGTACATCACACTTCCCTTGCCCGAGAAGACCTTAACCTTGTCCCAAGAATAGGCGACGGTAGGGTATCGAGAACTGTCGCCATCCTCGCCATACTCCGTCCACTCTGTCCGTGGCATTTTCTCAGGGCGACCAACCGGCAGCCGCTCCCAACTCCAAATCGAGAGGGCCCAGACACACCCACACATCCCAGATGTTTTCTCGGTCCTCTGTGTTGCGTCATCCAGTTGCAAACTGTTGGAAATATGCCCTAGAGGCAATAATAAAATGGTTATTATTGTATTTCCTTGTTCATGATAATTATCTGTTGTTCATGCTATAATTGTATTAACTGGAAACCGTAATACATGTGTGAATACATAGACCACAACATGTCCCTAGTAAGCCTCTAGTTGACTAGCTCGTTGATCAATAGATGGTTATGGTTTCCTGACCATGGACATTGGATGTCATTGATAACGGGATCACATCATTAGGAGAATGATGTGATGGACAAGACCCAATCCTAAGCATAGCACAAGATCGTGTAGTTCGTTTGCTAGAGCTTTTCTAATGTCAAGTGTCATTTCCTTAGACCATGAGATTGTGCAACTCCCGGATACCGTAGGAATGCTTTGGGTGTACCAAACGTCACAACATAACTGGGTGGCTATAAAGGTGCACTACAGGTATCTCCGAAAGTGTCTGTTGGGTTGGCACGAATCAAGACTGGGATTTGTCACTCCGTATGACGGAGAGGTATCTCTGGGCCCACTCGGTAATGCATCATCATAATGAGCTCAATGTGACTAAGGAGTTAGCCACGGGATCATGCGTTACGGTACGAGTAAAGTGACTTGCCGGTAACGAGATTGAACAAGGTATTGGGATACCGACGATCGAATCTCAGGCAAGTAACGTACCGATTGACAAAGGGAATTGTATACGGGATTGATTGAGTCCTCGACATCGTGGTTCATCCGATGAGATCATCGTGGAACATGTGGGAGCCAACATGGATATCCAGATCCCGCTGTTGGTTATTGACCGGAGAGTCGTCTCGGTCATGTCTGCATGTCTCCCGAACCCGTAGGGTCTACACACTTAAGGTTCGGTGACGCTAGGGTTGTAGAGATATTACTATGCGGAAATCCGAAAGTCGTTCGGAGTCCTGGATGAGATCCCGGACGTCACGAGGAGTTCCGGAATGGTCCGGAGGTAAAGATTTATATATGGGAAGTCCTATTTTGGCCACCGGAAAATGTTCGGGATTTTTCGGTATTGTACCGGGAAGGTTCTAGAAGGTTCCGAAGTGGGGCCCACCTGCATGGGGGGACCCTCATGAACGTGGGTAGTGGGGGCAAGGCCCCACACCCCTGGTCAAGGCGCACCAAGATCCCATCTTAGAAGGAATAAGATCATATCCCGAAGGGATAAGATCAAGATCCCTAAAAAAGGGGGATAACAATCGGTGGGGAAGGGAAATGATGGGATTTCTTTCCCCCACCTTTGCCAACGCCCCAATGGACTTGGAGGGCAAGAAACCAGCCCCCTCCACCCCTATATATAGTTGGGAGGCGCATGGGAGCAGCACCCCAAACCCTGGCGCCTCCCTCCCTCCTGTGACACCTCTTCCTCCCCGCTTGCGCTTGGCGAAGCCCTGCCGGGATCCCGCTACTTCCACCACCACGCCGTCGTGTTGCTGGATCTCCATCAACTTCTCCTCCCCCTTTGCTGGATCAAGAAGGAGGAGACGTCCCCGCTCCGTACGTGTGTTGAACGCGGAGGTGCCGTCCGTTCGGTGCTAGGATCATCGGTGATTTTGATCACGACGAGTACGACTCCATCAACCCCGTTCTCTTGAACGCTTCCGCTCGCGATCTACAAGGGTATGTAGATGCACTCCTCCCCTCTCGTTGCTACCATCTCCTAGATTGATCTTGGTGACACGTAGGAAAATTTTGAATTTCTGCTACGTTCCCCATCAGTGGTATCAGAGCCAGGTTACGATCCTGGGACCTGTGGGTTATGATTTGTTCAATTTGCTTGCCGTTACTAGTCTTATTTTGATTTGGCGGCATTGTGGGATGAAGCGGCCTGGACCGACCTTACATGTACTCTTACGTGAGACAGGTTCCACCGACTGACATGCACTTGATGCATAAGGTGGCTAGCGGGTGTCTGTCTCTCCCACTTTAGTTGGATCAGATTCGATGAAAAGGGTCCTTATGAAGGGTAAATAGCAATTGGCATATCACCGTTGTGGCTTTTGCGTAGGTAAGAAACGTTCTTGCTAGAAACCCATAGCAGCCACGTAAAACATGCAACAACAATTAGAGGACGTCTAACTTGTTTTTGCAGGGTATGCTATGTGATGTGATATGGCCAAAAGGATGTGATGAATGATATATGTGATGTATGAGATTGATCATGTTCTTGTAATAGGAATCACGACTTGCATGTCGATGAGTATGACAACCGGCAGGAGCCATAGGAGTTGTCTTAATTTATTGTATGACCTGCGTGTCAATGAAAAACGCCATGTAATTACTTTACTTTATTGCTAACCGTTAGCCATAGTAGTAGAAGTAATAGTTGGCGAGACAACTTCATGAAGACACGATGATGGAGATCATGGTGTCATGCCGGTGACGAAGGTGATCATGCCGCGCCTCGAAGATGGAGATCAAAAGGCGCAAGATGATATTGGCCATATCATGTCACTTTATGATTTGCATGTGATGTTTGTCATGTTTACATCTTATTTTCTTAGAACGACGGTAGCATAAATAAGATGATTACTCACTAAAATTTCAAGAGATGTGTTCCCCCTAACTGTGCACCGTTGCGAAGGTTCGTTGTTTCGAAGCACCACGTGATGATCGGGTGTGATAGATTCTAACGTTCGCATACAACGGGTGTTGACGAGCCTAGCATGTACAGACATGGCCTCGGAACACAAGCAAAACACTTAGGTTGACTTGACGAGCCTAGCATGTACAGACATGGCCTCGGAACACAAGAGACCGAAAGGTCGAACATGAGTCGTATAGTAGATACGATCAACATGGAGATGTTCACCGATGATGACTAGTCCGTCTCACGTGATGATCGGACACGGCCTAGTCGATTCGGATCATGTATCACTTAGATGACTAGAGGGATGTCTATCTAAGTGGGAGTTCATTAAATAATCAGATGAACTTAATTATCATGAACATAGTCAAAAGGTCTTTGCAAATAATATCGGAGCTTACGCTTTAGTTCTACTAAGATATGTTCCTAGAGAAAATTTAGTTGAAAGTTGATAGTAGCAATTATGCGGACTGGGTCCGTAAACTGAGGATTGTCCTCATTGCTGCACAGAAGGCTTATGTCCTTAATGCACCGCTCGGTGTGCTGAACCTCGAGCGTCGTCTGTAGATGTTACGAAACATCTGACATACACGTTTTGATGACTACGTGATAGTTCAGTGTGTGATGCTAACGGTTTAAAATTGTGGCACCAAAGACGGTTTTGAAACGTCGCGGAACATATGAGATGATCCAAGAGCTGAAATTGGGATTTTAGGCTCGTGCCCACGTCAAGAGGTATGAGACCTCTGACAAGTTTGTTAAACCTGCAAACTAAGGGAGAAAAGCTCAACCGTTGAGCATGTGCTCAGATTGTCTAAGTACTACAATCGCTTGAATCGAGTGGGAGTTAATCTTCCAGATGAGATAGTGATGGTTCTCCATAGTCACTGCCACCAAGCTATTAGAGCTTCGTGATGAACTATAACATATCAGGGATAGACATGATGATCCTTGAGCAACTCGCGATGTTTGACACCGCAAAAGTAGAAATCAAGTAGGAGCATCAATTGTTGATGGTTAGTAAAACCACTAGTTTCAAGAAGGGCAAGGGAAAGAAGGGATACTTCATGAAACGGCAAATCAGTTGCTGCTCTAGTGAAGAAACCCAAGGTTGAACCCAAACCCGAGACTAAGTGCTTCTGTAATGAGGGGAACGGTCACTGAAGCAGAACTACCCTAGATACTTGGTAGATGAGAAGGCAGGCAAGGTCGACAGAAGTATATTGGATATACACTATATTAATGTGTACTTTACTAGTACTCCTAGTAGCACCAGGGTATTAGATACCGGTTCGGTTGCTAAGTGTTGGTAACTCGAAATAAAAGGCTACGGAATAAACGGAGACTAGCTAAAGGTGAGATGACGATATGTGTTGGAAGTGTTTCCAAGGTTGATGTGATCAAGCATCGCATGCTCCCTCTACCATCGAGATTGGTGTTAAACCTAAATAATTGTTATTTGGTGTTTGCGTTGAGCATAGACATGATTGGATTATGTTTATCGCAATACGGTTATTCATTTAAGGAGAATAATGGTTACTCTGTCTGTTTGCATAATACCTTCAATGGTCTTGCACCTAAAATGAATGGTTTATTGAATCTCGATCGTAGTGATACACATGTTCATGCCAAAAGATATAAGATAATAATGATAGTACCACATACTTGTGGCACTGCCACTTGAGTCATATTGGTATAAAACGCATGAAGAAGCTCCATGTTGATGGATCTTTGGACTCACTCGTTCTTGAAAAGATTGAGACATGCGAACCATGTCTATTAGTATATATGCATGAAGAAAGTCCATACAGATGGATCGTTTGGACTCACTTGATTTTGAATCACTTGAGACATGCAAATCATACCACATGGGCAAGATGACTGAAAGGCCTCGTTTTCAGTAAGATGGAACAAGAAAGCAACTTGTTGGAAGTAATACATTTTGATGTGTGCGGTCCAATGAGTGCTGAGGCATGCAGTGGATATCGTTATGTTCTTGCTTCACAGATGATTTGAGTAGATGCTGAGTATATTTACTTGATGAAACACAAGTCTGAATTATTCAAAGGTTCAACTAATTTCAGAGTGAAGTTGAAGATCGTCGTGAAAAGAGGATAAAATGTCTGTGATATGATCATAGAGATGAATATCTGAGTTACGAGTTTGGCACACAATTAAGAAATTGTGGAAATTGTTTCACAACTAATACCGCCTGGAACACCATAGTGTGATGGTGTGTCCGAACATCATAACTGCACCCTATTGGATATGGTGCATACCATGATGTCTCTTATCGAATTACACTATCGTTTATGGGTTAGGCAGTAGAGACAACCGCATTCACTTTAAATAGGGCACCACGCAATTCCGTTGAGACGACACCATATGAACTATGGTTTAGAGAAACCTAAGCTATCGTTTCTTAAAAGTTTGGGGCTGCGACGCTTATGTGAAAAACTTGCAGGCTGATAAGCTCGAACCCAAAGCGGATAAATGCATCTTCATAGAATACCCAAAACAGTTGGGTATACCTCCTATTTCAGATCTGGAAGCAAAAGTGATTGTTTCTAGAAACGGGTCCTTTCTCGAGGAAAAGTTTCCCTCGAAAGAATTGAGTGGGAGGATGGTGGAGACTTGATGAGGTCATTGAACCGTCACTTCAACTAATGTGTAGCAGGGCACAGGAAGTTGTTCCTGTGGCACCTACACCAATTGAAGTGGAAGCTTATGATAGTGATCATGAAACTTCAGATCAAGTCACTACCAAACCTCATAGGACGACAAGGATGCGTACTACTTCAGAGTGGTACGTAATCCTGTCTTGGAAGTCATGTTGCTAGACAACAATGAACCTACGAGCTATGGAGAAGCGATGGTGGGCCCGGATTCCGACGAATGGCTCGAGGCCATAAAATCCGAGAGGATCCATGTATGAAAACAAAGTATAGACTTTGAAAGAACTACTTGATGGTCGTAAGGCTGTTGGGTACAGATGGATTTTAAAGGGAAGACAGACAATGATGGTAAGTGTCACCATTAAGAAAGCTCGACTTGTCGTTAAGATGTTTTCCGGCAAGTTCAAGGAGTTGACTGCGATGAGACTTTCTCACTCGTAGCGATGCTAAGAGTCTGTTAGAATTATATTAGCAGTTACTGCATTATTTATGAAATCTTGCAGATAGGATGTCAAAACATTGTTTCCTCGACGATTTTCTTGAGGAAAGGTTGTATGTGATACAACCAGAAGGTTTTGTCAATCCTGAAAGATGCTAACAAGTATGCAAAGCTCCAGCAAATCCTTCTAAGGATTGGAGTAAGCATCTCTGAGTTGGAATGAACGCTTTGATGAGATGATCAAAGATTTTGGGTTTATACAAAGTTCATGAGAAACTTGTATTTCCAAAGAAGTGAGTGGGAGCACTATAGAATTTTTGATGAGTATATGTTGTTAACATATTGTTGATCAGAAATGATGTAGGATTTCTGGAAAGCATCCAGGGTTATTTGAAAAGTGTTTTTAATGGAAAACCTGGATTAAGCTACTTGAACATTGAGCATCAAGATCTATAAGGATAGATAAAAAACGCTTAATAGTACTTTCAAATGAATACATACCGTGACAAGATTTTGAAGGAGTTCAAAATAGATCAGCAAAGGAGTTCTTGGCTGTGTTACAAGGTGTGAGTATTGAGTAAGACTCAAGACCTGACCACAGCAGAAGAGAGAGAAAGGACGAAGGTCGTCCCCTATGCTTTAGATGTAGGCTCTACAGTATGCTATGCAGTGTACCACACCTGAAGTGTACCTTGCCATGAGTCAGTCAAGGGGTACAAGAGTGATCCAGGAAGGGATCACATGACAGCGGTCGAACTTATCCTTAGTATCTAGTGGACTAAGGAATTTTCTCGATTATGGAGGTGGAAAGGGGGTTCGTCGTAAAGGGTTACGTCGATGCAAACTTTGACACTAATCCGGATGACTCTGAGTAGTGAACCGGATTCGTATAGTAGAGCAGTTATTTGGAATAGCTCCAAGTAGCACGTGGTAGCTGCATCTACAAGATGACATAGAGATTTGTAAAGCACACACGGATCTGAATGTTGCAGACCCGTTGACTAAAACCTCTCTCGTAAGCATAACATGATCAAACCCTAGAACTCATTGAGTGTTAATCACATGGTGATGTGAACTAGATTATTGACTCTAGTAAACTCTTGGGTATTATTCGCTCCAATAGAATGCTATGAGGCTTAAAGTTACCTTCGTCGCTTCCCTCAGCTTGTTGTGACCCTCCACGGTTCCGGGGTCAGAACTTAGTGCATTCGAGCCGTCGAAAATGTTTCTGTTTAGCTCCGCGGCCTGCAAATCCAAGGATCATTAAAAATTTAGCGAGAATGGCCATGTCATCATCATTAGCTCGCATGCATTTCAACAAAACTTACCACTCAGTTCATCGGGGGCGCATACTCCGTGAAATCACCTTGCATATCTCTGAGGTTTCTTTTGTATGCTTCATCCTCAGAGTCCTCCTCCTCCTGAAGTGATGCCATGTCCGCTTCCGTCCATCGTGGCCTCAGACGCAGACGAAACTTGATGCCATCGTCATACCAATTCATGTGCCTCTCATACACATTCCAGCAAATGCCTGACCTCTCCCCATCTTTGCGGAACGTCCTCTCGTCCCACATTGTCACAAAAGACTTGTGCTGTCAGCCCAGTTCAATATCGACTGAGAATACTGCCTGCTCTTCCTGCATAGGGGCATAACAAGCAAAAAAACACAAAAGACCATAAAAACGTCAAACTTCAAGAAATCACGGTAAAGAGATGGTAGCACATACTTGTGAAGGTCGTAACCGCTGGTGTCGTGGGGCCTTGCCGATGGTGTGTGTTGCAATACGCCAAATTGTGTCGCCACGCTTTGTGGTAGGTGCCATTCGACGGTGTACACGCATATCAGTGGGACAATGCACCAGAAGAGAAGGCGGTCCCGGTCGCACATCTCGTTCAGCTCGAACCCCCAAGCTCTATCATGGTACGGCCACTAGTTAACCTATACAAAGATTGTTTAGCAACCGTGAAAGAATAAACATTTAAAACTATCTCGCTCATTGGTATACCTGAAAAGATATTAGGTTTTCCAGCTCGTTGGTGAAGGCCTTGTACATCACACTTCCCTTGCCCAAGAAGACCTTAACCTTGTCCCAAGAATAGGCGACGGTAGGGTATCGAGAACTGTCGCCATCCTCGCCATACTCCGTCCACTCTGTCCGTGGCATTTTCTCAGGGCGACCAACCGGCAGCCGCTCCCAACTCCAAATCTAGAGGGCCCAGACACACCCACACATCCCAGATGTTTTCTCGGTCCTCTGTGTTGCGTCATCCAGTTGCAAACTGTTGGAAATATGCCCTAGAGGCAATAATAAAATGGTTATTATTGTATTTCCTTGTTCATGATAATTGTCTGTTGTTCATGCTATAATTGTATTAACTGGAAACCGTAATACATGTGTGAATACATAGACCACAACATGTCCCTAGTAAGCCTCTAGTTGACTAGCTCGTTGATCAATAGATGGTTATGGTTTCCTGACCATGGACATTGGATGTCATTGATAACGGGATCACATCATTAGGAGAATGATGTGATGGACAAGACCCAATCCTAAGCATAGCACAAGATCGTGTAGTTCGTTTGCTAGAGCTTTTCTAATGTCAAGTGTCATTTCCTTAGACCATGAGATTGTGCAACTCCCGGATACCGTAGGTATGCTTTGGGTGTACCAAACGTCACAACGTAACTGGGTGGCTATAAAGGTGCACTACAGGTATCTCCGAAAGTGTCTGTTGGGTTGGCACGAATCGAGACTGGGATTTGTCACTCCGTATGACGGAGAGGTATCTCTGGGCCCACTCGGTAATGCATCATCATAATGAGTTCAATGTGACTAAGGAGTTAGCCACGGGATCATGCGTTATGGTACGAGTAAAGTGACTTGCCGGTAACGAGATTGAACAAGGTATTGGGATACCGACGATCGAATCTCAGGCAAGTAACGTACCGATTGACAAAGGGAATTGTATACGGGATTGATTGAATCCTCGACATCGTGGTTCATCCGATGAGATCATCGTGGAACATGTGGGAGCCAACATGGGTATCCAGATCCCGCTGTTGGTTATTGACCGGAGAGTCGTCTCGGTCATGTCTGCATGTCTCCAGAACCCGTAGGGTCTACACACTTAAGGTTCGGTGACGCTAGGGTTGTAGAGATATTACTATGCGGAAATCCGAAAGTCGTTCGGAGTCCTGGATGAGATCCCGGACGTCACGAGGAGTTCCGGAATGGTCCGGAGGTAAAGATTTATATATGGGAAGTCCTATTTTGGCTACCGGAAAATGTTCGGGATTTTTCGGTATTGTACCGGGAAGGTTCTAGAAGGTTCCGAAGTGGGGCCCACCTGCATGGGGGGACCCTCATGAACGTGGGTAGTGGGGGCAAGGCCCCACACCCCTGGTCAAGGCGCACCAAGATCCCATCTTAGAAGGAATAAGATCATATCCCGAAGGGATAAGATCAAGATCCCTAAAAAAGGGGGATAACAATCGGTGGGGAAGGGAAATGATGGGATTTCTTTCCCCCACCTTTGCCAACGCCCCAATGGACTTGGAGGGCAAGAAACCAGCCCCCTCCACCCCTATATATAGTTGGGAGGCGCATGGGAGCAGCACCCCAAACCCTGGCGCCTCCCTCCCTCCCGTGACACCTCTTCCTCCCCGCTTGCGCTTGGCGAAGCCCTGCCGGGATCCCGCTACTTCCACCACCACGCCGTCGTGCTGCTGGATCTCCATCAACTTCTCCTCCCCCTTTGCTGGATCAAGAAGGAGGAGACGTCCCCGCTCCGTACGTGTGTTGAACGCGGAGGTGCCGTCCGTTCGGTGCTAGGATCATCGGTGATTTGGATCACGACGAGTACGACTCCATCAACCCCGTTCTCTTGAACGCTTCCGCTCGCGATCTACAAGGGTATGTAGATGCACTCCTCCCCTCTCGTTGCTACCATCTCCTAGATTGATCTTGGTGACACGTAGGAAAATTTTGAATTTCTGCTACGTTCCCCATCACAAACAACAAGTGATGATCAGATGACACAATTTAAAGCAATTTAAAGAACCACCCACATAGGTGAGATGTATGACGTCTTACCGAACGGTAGAGGTACGCGAGGCTAGCAGACCCCCAGGTGTACCCTGCATCCCAGTCGGCCAGGAAGTCCAGGTACATCCATAGGGTGTTGTCCCCCGAGCAGTCAGGAAAGACCACCTCTGTGAGAAGAAACCACAGGTAGGCCCTTGCATACTGCTCCACGGTCCTCGGATCCGCATCTTGCGGGCATTCGGCCCAGTGGTCTAGGAGCCATGCCAGTGCTACACCGATGTTCGGTTACTATTGATGGGAGGGCAGTCGCCGATGAGGGCGGTAACCTTGTCCGGCCAGTTCTTCCTATCCACGCGCCCAATGAGAGCATGGCCCTTGATCGGTAGGGTCGTGATCATGGCGAAGTCCTCGAGCGTCACCGTCATCTCACCACATGGGAGATGGAAAGAGTGCGTCTCGGGCCGCCAACGGTCCACCAACGCTGTGAGAGCCGTGTGGACAAGCGTCGGCGGTGTACGCTTGAACTGGAGCACGAAACCCAAGAGCCCGGCTCTCCTGTAATATGGCTCGTAGCGGTTGTCGTAGTTCATCTCTTTGACCTTGGTGTGGCCCCTCATACGTAATGGCAGAACCATCTGTCAATGTGCACATGAAAATAGTTAGAAAAAACTTTTGAAAAGGCAAAATTGTGATGCAAGACGTTGATCAGTGCTATTTACCACTCCGCTCTCGATGTAACGGGCGCGATGACCGTTGTCGAATGCCAGGTCAAGCATAGTGTAATTAGTGCCGATCGCCGGACCAATGGGGGGCCTCCTGAAACAAGAACTCTTTATGAACACATAATCATATCATATTAAACCGTTCAACTAACATCAATCATATCATATTCAACAAATGTAAAAAAAATACTATGAATATGAACTAAGGTTCATTTTCAAATTAGTTATTCTATCCTTTCATTCCATTATATCACATTACCAATCATATTCAACCATTCAACTAACATCAATCATATCTCGTTAACCAATCATATTTAACCATTCAACTAACATTAACCAATCATATTCAAGAATTGTAAAAATATATAAAAATTACCAACATATTCATCTTCAAACCACATCACCACATCACCTCATCACCTCATCTTGTGCCAAATAGGTTCTATCTTCAAACTAGTTAATAAATCCAACATATTCAACCACATCACCACATCACGTCATCAATCATATTCAAACATATTTAACCACATCAAACATCAATAAATAATTGAAAAAATATTAACATGAACTAGGGTTCATCAAATATATAAAATAGGCTCTATCATAGTCAACTTCAACGACATCACCACATAAATCATATTCAACTACATCAAACATCATATTACTCCTAATTAAACAAACCTAAAAACAACAAAAATCAAAATCTACTAGATGAAATAGGGTCCATCTTGTGCCAAATAATGCGTCGAATCGAAAGCTTCTTAACTAAAACGAATTGAAGGGATTGAGAGAGCTTACTTTTCTTGTTTCGGAGCCATCTCGATCCGCAAAAACCGTTCACAAATGAAGAAGATCAGATGGGGGAGTGAAGGGGATGAGAGAGGCCTTCCCCTCTCTGTTCTTGCGGGCGGCGGCAGGGAGAAGAAGATGGGGGCTGGGTTCGTGGATAGGCCCCACGAACCGGCCCCCACGGGCTTATAAAGGTTCGACACTTACCGCCAACGTCCTTGGCGGTAGGTTTGCACTACCTACCGCCGGGTGAACTGGCGGTAGGGCCAACGGCAGGAAACGGCAGCCATTTGGTGAGGCTGATGTGGATAAGTTCCCTACTGCTGGTGGTCACGGCGGTAGCCTGGTCAAACCTACCGCCATCTACCCTGGCGGTAGGAAAAATGGTCAGATCGTGAAATCTTTTGCAACTAAGGTCAGATCCCGATTTTATACCCAAAAAGGGTCAAAACACGAAATTTTGCCTCTAGCGGCGGTTTGGCTCGGGACCTCGGGTGTTGTGCAAGAAGGCAAGCACGACCCAGTTGACGATCGCTGGTTCCGGCGCAACCATGGCCACGGGCGCACACTCCACCTCCAGTCAGTGGTTCTGTAGGTTTTTTCTTCTTCTTATGAGAGGACACCAATTTTATTGATTACTCAACATCATTATACAGAGTTCCTTGGATGCAATCCTGAACAACAGAAAACATATGGACTAACTGAATACATACAAGCTCTTGCTAACAAATGAGCGGCAATATTCAAATGCCGACGTAGGTGCTTGAAGATCACCGAATTGGTTGTAGTGCCGCTCCACCAACATATGTCTGAATGCGGGCCTGCGGACGGGCCTCGACGTCGCGGACCTGCATCGCAATTTGGGCGCCCCACACTGACATGATCCTCCCGAACCACATAGCAAAGGACGACGTCATGACAATGAAGGACGGTGATGTGAAAGAGTGAAGGGATGGTCGGACGACAATTGGGACACCGAAAGAAGGGCTTAGATGGGTTTGGTTTTGGGGCATGGTCTAAATAGCCAGGGAAGGCAGAGCGCGTCGGGTTGAATGTGGAGCAGCGGAGTGGGCTTATTATCGGGTTGTGCCTGGTTTGAATGTCAGGTAGGCGGATGACCGGTCAGCCGGCGTGAATGTGGGCGGTTAGCCGGTCACGCTCGCTGTGAATGCATGAAGGGTTCTTGAGCCGACGCGGAAAGAGAGGGATTTTGTGTGTGTCCGGGGAGTCGGACTGCAACATGGCAGACGTCCGTACTCCCCCAAAGCTTCCCCAGTTTGTGGGATTTTGGACTCCCGAATTGGTTCAGATAATTTTGGAGACAACCCTTGGATGACTTAAAATGTCCAAACAGTCAGGCTTAGACATTTAGCGGGCGATTTAAGAGCATCCCCAACGGCAGACCTATTTTGGGGCATAACCATTTTATTGGGCTTTTTGTCCCAAAAAAACCGCCACAACAGCTATCCTTGTTGGAAATTTTGCCAAAAAAATTTGGGCATCCTGAAAAAGACAGCACCGGCTACATCTGCAGAATGCGCGCGCTGCAGCAAACGGGAAACCTAGGCTCACGTAGCCCAACTGTCGGCATTCAAAACATTCCTGCAACCGCCCTCCTCAGATTCACCTTCCCTGCCACCGCCGCCCCACTGCATCCGGCCAATCACGCCACAACCGCACTACTAGCCGACTAGATCCACCGCCACTCCACCAAATCATCAGCATCGCCACCGCCCACCATCGTTGCGTCCATTTCCACCCAACGTCGTGCCGCATTGCCCCGCGCAACGAATCTGACCTGCCGTGTCGCATCGCACCGTTGTCGCGCGACATCGCATCAGTCGTCTTGCCTCATTCACCGTCGTGTCGCACCGCCGGATGCGACTGAAAGGCACGCGAGCAAGTCAGGCTACCGCGGTGCTGGGCCGCGAGAGTCCGGCCGCTTCGGCGTCTAGTTTTAGTGCGATGGCCGGAGGTATTGGCTCTACACCTTTGAGTCAGCGGAGGTTGCCACACGCACCTATCACATCGCCGTGTGGAGGCTCGCCCGGGAGCGACACGAGCTCCACTTTCTGGAGATCGAGACACAGGCGCATGCGGAGTTCATTAGGCGACTGGTGACCATTGAGTCTCGCCCGTCGATACGGGAGACCTGCATCGTCCTCGAGCAGAGGAACACCTAGGAGAGGGATGGGCCGGTGATGGCGAGGTTTGCGATGGAAAACTCGCACCTCTTGTAGGCGGAAACGGGGTTCTTCTGGAAGAGGGAGAGTGAGCGCAAGAAGGTAGGGCGCAAGACGGAGGACGAGGCTGGCCCCTTCGCTGTTGTCAAGCTGGAGTCCGACAACGAGGTTGAGCCCGGCGACAAGAGTGATGAGTCCGGCAACATTGACTTGGACGACCTGTAGGGTGTCCATTAGGATGATCTAGTAATTTGGATGTTCGTTTAATCTATGTAATATTTGAATGAACTCTAAATGTTTGAAGTGAACTATGCAATGCTTAGATGTTAATTTTTTTATTTAAATGTTTATAGTCCCTATTTTAGGGCAGATGAAGATTTTTGAGTGACCTAAAAATCACTTTTTGATGGTTCGAACTTTACTTCAACAATTTTATGGTGCCTAAAATAGAGCTGCCGTTTGAAATACACCGACGATCGGCGTTTGAGTTGCAATAGATCGGATTTTTTTCTGGAAAAAAAAGATGCGAATGCGCTGTGGCGGAGTTCAAAACCAAACTGCCAGAGATAGAGGTTTAGAGGTGATTACACAAAAAACACTATTTAAAAATGGAGTATACGTACATGGTTAAAAAAGGACCACTTTTCATGCTCACCACGTGTGAAATCCGCGGTATCTCCACCACGTATAGACCCTTGGCCGGCTTGCCCTCGGTACCCAAGCGTGGCCGGCGTGCTGTGCCCACGTTGCGATCGAGACACCCAACACCTACCCCATCAGCCGGTTCACTCCCACAGCTGGGTGCCGTGCAGACCGGCCATGGAGCACGCGTCACGAGGGGACAAGAATCGTGGCCCGCAAGCATGCTGAGAAGTTGCATGCTGTACTTAAAATTGCAGAAGGAATCTCATAGGACGGGATGAGAGCACCATAGCCTTCTTTCTGTCTGAGAAACGAACGGGACAGTACAATATAATCAATTCACTATATATGTGGAGTAGTACTACCTTGGCTTAAACTTTTTCAATGAGCTGCATCATTTCAACCGGGCAGTATAATCATTTCAAACCAATAGCACTTGCCTTCCCAAATTATCCACAATGTGGCGCATTGAGTGACTGTACAGCAGCACAAATTTATACAAGCCTTTTTCTGCGTGCTGGAAACCATGAGATATTCACGAGCAATACCGCAAAATGCATTGTTTTGTTGCCGGTCATCAAAAATACCAATTTTAAACATAGATTTAATAAATAACCTTATATTGGGTAAGAAAGTAGAATGGTACTCACTCAACATCCCAAAAATATCCATAAAAACCGACTAAAATGAAAATTAAAAAAATGCGTACAAATGAAAAAAAGTGGAACCGTTGTCGGCCTATTAACAAGCAACATGAAATGGCCTTGAGCCCAATAGAAAATTGACTCACCCAAAACAATGGCCAGTTGAAAATTAAGACCCACAAGACAACAGTAGTCACAACAGGAAATAAAACAAGGACACAAATCTTGAAGCATAAATCAACTGACCGGGCACGCCTCATTTGATGGCTTCCACATCCGCGTCCCTCACATTCAAACCCTCAAAACCATATAACCCATGCAACGCTACGTAAGCACAATCAACAACACGCAGTTCATCGGATCAACTTTGCATCGCCGGACAAAAGAAGCATAGTTCATCGAAGTTCAACGGCAAATCCATACTACGAACTTATAACATAGTTAAATATAGACATAACGGGGAAGGATGGAGGAAATCATCATTTCCTCGCAGACCCCTTCCCCTACCGGTCGTCGGCATGGCTGTGCCCCTCCTGCTGGTAGGCGTCGGCGTGCGGAGGTGCGTCGTCGTCGGAGCTGGAGGTGGAGTCGTCCGCCAGCCCAAGTTAGAGCTGCACCTCATGCCCGACAGCATGCGAAGCAGGCGCTCCCGCTCCTTCGCATGGCGGGCCGCCTTCGCCTTCGTCGTCACCTCCTTGGTCATGCCCCCACTTTTCCCCCTTTACATCCGGTCACATTGAAGATGGAGTGAGAGAAAGAAGATAAAGAATAAACAAAGAGAAAACGTGGTATACGTTGGGCCAAATCCTATGCGGATGCAGGACCACTGACCGGACACGCCCGAGAACTCCTCATACTCACATGTTAGGGCAAAATGAGGAGTGTCGGACAACCCGAGGCAATACGTTGGGTCAACTTTTTTCCTTCTCTCTCATACCCGATCAGTGGTCCTATTCAATTTGAGGAGTCCGATATAGATGTTGTAAACCCGACCCAAGGTTTATTAAACTGAATGTGGATGTTGCACTTTTTTTGGGTTGAAGGAGTGGGTGCAACTGCTGCTATCTTATGAGACATTTGAGGTAATGTATTGGCTGCTCAATGCAAGTTTATCCCGTATGCTACCGACTTAGTTACAAAAGAAGGAATGGCCATGAGAGATGGTCTGAAACTTGCTAACTCCATTGGCTTCAACCGGATGGCGGCGGAATCTGACTTTTTTTCAAGTGATTAATTTTTGCACTGGGCAAACAAGATGGTGGGATGCGGTATCAACAATTTTTGCAGGGTGCGTGAATACAACTACAATGATTGGGAAGGTCATATTTAAGCATTTTTTTCATCCGGCTAATTAAGCGGCTTGTGTGCTAGCAAACTATAGTTGTTGCAATAAGTCTTTTTTTCTAGTTGGTTGGATGTGTTGCTTGACTTTGTTATCAGTAAGTTGGCAGACAATGTAACCTTATTTTTTATTCCAATAAAGCTAGTGGCCATCCTAAAAAGAAATAAAGATTTGATTTCATTTGTAGCACACCATCTTAGTTACTCTTTTTGAGCCAATGGCTATTTGCCCGCACTGTAGACAACAAGTAAGACGTGTGATATACTGATATTGTAAAAAAAGAAGAAGAAGAAGCAAGACGTGTCTGTGCCGATGAAATGAACCGTGCACGTCGCCCCGGTCGGTGCCGAGTACCGCGTTGGCGGAAACGGCGGCGCAGGCGCGCGTGAACCGCACCCGCTGGGCCTTGTCGCGATCCAACGGCGCGGTTGGGCGCCGGGCGAAGAAAAGGAAGCGAATCTCTTTGTTTGCCGCGCCTGTGTCTCTGCTGCGAACTGACCCCTTTTGACGCAGGGGAGAAGGCGAGGAGACCGAGCGAGCATTCATCTCCTCTGCTCCGCACTACCATTTCCCCTCTCCGCGCCGCGCACCTAAGCAGAGAGCAGCCAGAGAAGCCCAAAACCCTAGGTAAGAACCTTCTTCTCGTCGCCACCTCCCCTGTTCTTGCTATGCCGCATCATGTGGGGGGTGCCGATTCTGGGCTCGGCCTTGTCGTTTGCTCTTGGAGGGATGCGCTGCAGCAGGAGCAGAGGCTGCAAATGCTGAGACTTTTTTTTTCTCCCTTGCGTGCCCGTAGATCTGCTTCGGCCCTGTTTTGCTTCAGATTTTTGAAGTTGGCTAATCTGAACTTCTGGAGGTGGACGAGGAGGCTGAACAACACCGACCCCCCGTGGTGATTTCTGTTCACCTTTTCGATCCTTTTTTTTTGGGGGGTTTTCCCCCCTTCGCAGCGTGCGGATTCGCACCATTTGTTCTTGATTCCGCTGGGGTCCTTGTCGCTATCCCCCCACCCCACCCCACCCCTTTTCGTTTTCCTATTTTGCATATACTCTTACATTCTTGGCATCTAGTCTAGATATAAGAGGGTTCCATTATTTTATTCTGGTCTCGGTGGCGATTCAGTGTCACTGTCAGCAGTATTACGCGCAGCCAAAGTTCCACAGAAATCTTGATTTTTCTCTACTGCCTTGTGTTAAACATAGTGCAATAGGCCCATAGGGCGCACCGGCCGAACCTGTCCATCTTGTTGTAACTTCTTATCTCTCTATCTCTCTAGATCTTCCTTGTTTCTCAAGATGTAATCCCAACAACTTTGTATGCTTATCAGGGAGATGCCCCTGCCTATATAACACGCAACCGTCGCCTCTAACGAGGTACGACGTTCTCCGCTCGTTTACATGGTAATCAGAGCCTCCTCTATCCACTACATCTAGCAAAACCTACCACCAGCCATCTCGTCCTCCACAAGCTCCGCTCAGATCGCCTCCATGGGGCAGGTCGCCGAGAAGCTTACCCGCACCAACTATGTTCTGTGGCGTGCCCAGGTGACGCCGCAGCTGAGAGGTGCTGGTTACTTCGGCTACGTCGACGGGACGATGCCGCAGCCCGCCCAGTTCATCATCACGAAGGACAAGGACGGGAAGGAGGAGAAAACACCCAACCCTCTCTATCCGATCTGGTTCAGAGAAGGGCAGCAGGTACTTGGATACTTGCTCAATAACCTTACCAAGGAAGTCCTCGTGCAGGTCACATCTATAGCCACGCCGCACGAGCTCTCGGCAGCCCTTGCCCACATGTTCTCGTCGCAGTCCAGGGCGCGCGTCAACAACATCAGAGTCGCGCTCTCCACGGCGCAGAAGGGGACGCAGTCGGTAGCCGCCTACTTCGCCCACATGAGGTCCCTGGCGGATGAGCTCACAGCTGCCGGCAAGCCCATCGATGATGATGAGCTGATCTCCTACATCACCTCCGGCCTCGACATGGAGTACCAACCTCTCGTCTCCGCCAACGACGCCCGCACCGAGCCCATCAGCATCGACGATCTCTACTCCCAGATGAGTAACTTCGATCAGCGTCTCGCCCTTTACAGCTCGGCGGGGTCTGGTGGAGGTTTCAAATCCTCTGCTAACGCGGCTGCTCGCGGCCGCGGTGGCGGTGGACGCGGCGGTGGCAGCTCCTCTCGCTATCGTGGGCCGCAGCGCACCAAGGGCAAGCCATCAGGCGGCGATGGCAACCCTCCTCCACGCAGCGGCAACGGCGGCGGCGGTCGGCCCTACAACAACAGCAACAAGGGTCGCCGCGGAGGCCGCCCACGAGCTGCTCCTGACGTGCCGCGCTGCCAAATCTGTGGCAAGCCAGGCCACACCGCGCGGGACTGCTGGTACCGCTACGAGGAAGATGAAGAATCTTCCCAAGATGAGAAGGTTGCGGGGGTAGCCGACGGCTCCTACGGCGTCGACACGAACTGGTACGTGGACAACGGCGCGACAGATCACATCACAGGGGAGTTGGAGAAGGTGACCATGCGCGAAAAGTATCGTGGGCAAGACCAAGTCCATACCGCCAATGGAGAAGGTATGAGCATTAGTCATATTGGTCATTCAGTAATAAAAACTCCCCAAAAAAATATTCGTCTCAGAAAATTTTTGCATGTCCCTAGTGCATCAAAGAATCTCCTTTCTGTTCATCGCATTGCTCTCGATAATCATGTATTCCTTGAGTTTCATCCATTTTTCTTTTTGATCAAGGATCAGGTCACGAGCAAAATCCTCTATCGAGGTAGATGCGTTCGAGGGCTCTACCCGTTGATTCCGGAGCTTAGGAGATTGAATAAACAAGCCTATGGTGTCACCAAAGTGTCTTCAACACGATGGCACGATAGATTAAGGCATGCATCATTTCCTTTGATTGAGAAATTACTTAGAAAGAATAAGCTCCCGTTTGTTGGTGAGCGTGATTGTGAAACTATTTGTGACTCATGCCAGCGTGCTAAAAGTCACCAGTCAGCTTATCCTATATCTACAAGTGTTTCTACCAAGCCTCTTGAACTCATTTTCTCTGATGTTTGGGGTCCCGCGCCTACTTCAGTTGGGCGCCACACTTATTATGTAAGCTTCATCGATGATTTTAGTAAGTACACGTGGATTTATCTCCTCAAAAAGAGATCTGATGTGTTTCAAGTTTTTCACAACTTTCAAGCACTTGTAGAAAGAAAGTTCAACTGCAAAATTCTAGCTATCCAATCTGATTGGGGAGGGGAATACAGAAACCTCAATTCCTTCTTCCAACAGATTGGCATATCTCACCACATATCGTGCCCTCATGCTCACCAGCAGAACGGGTCTGCTGAGCGTAAGCACAGGCATATCGTCGAAGTAGGTCTAGCTCTTCTTGCAGCTGCCTCTATGCCATTAAAATTTTGGGATGAAGCCTTTCTCACCGCAGTTCATCTTATTAATATTCTTCCTAGTAGAGTCATCAAAAATGAAACTCCGGTAGAACGCCTTCTTCACACCAAACCCGATTACAAATCCCTCCGAGTGTTTGGCTGTGCGTGCTGGCCAAATCTTCGTCCCTACAACAATCGCAAGTTCCTTTTCCGGTCAAAACAATGTGTCTTCATTGGTTATAGTCCACAACATAAAGGTGTTAAGTGCCTTGATGTATCCACGGGTCGTGTCTATATATCCCGTGATGTTGTGTTCGACGAGATAATTTTTCCTTTTGCACATCTCCACCCAAACGCCGGCTCTCTCCTTCAAAAGGAAATTCTTCTTCTTCCATCTCATCTCACCGGTTCTGATAATGGGGATGGTTTTACTACTAATGATCAATTATTGACTAATCCTCCTACTAATGGTGGTGATGAGTTTTGTGATGAAGCAGAAAAAAATGGGACAGAAAATGATGAAGGAATTGGCCAAAACTGTCATTTTATGCCTCCTGGATGCAGCAGCAGCGCCATCGAGGCAGATCCGCCTCGGGATCGGGGCGCATCAGCCGCGGGATCCGAGCGTGACGGGACAGACGAATCTGCACCGAGCCCCGCGCCACGCCACGATAGCCGCGGTCCGGCCAATCACGGCGCGCCCGCGCGGGTGGACCACGCGTCGCCTGCGTCCGGTCGGTTCGGCCCCGAACCGCGTCACTACACGCGGCGCGCGCCTCGGCAGGATCCGGGCGTGGAGTCCCGCGCCGCATCTGCGGGGGCCCACTCATCATCGCCTCATCATGAGCCGGACGCTGCGGCTGGCGCAGCTGCGGGATCCTTTGTGCCGCCATCCTCCAGTACGTCACGCCCTTTGGTCGCAGAAAATCCCGCCTTGTCACCCGCGCCTGACGCACCCGACAGGTCGTCTTCGGGATCTGCAGCTGATCCAGGTGCTGGATCTTCTGTGCCTGCCTCTTCGCCATCTCGGACCAGACTTCAAAGGGGAGTAATCCAACCGAAAAACTACAAACATATAGCAAAATTTGGCTATGCTTGTAATACACATGGTGCAGATACTGTTCCACGTACTGTAGTAGAAGCTTTGAATGATCCACGATGGAAAAGGGCCATGGAAGAAGAGTGCAAGGCGCTTGACAAAAATAAAACCTGGCATTTAGTCTCTGCACATCAAGGGAAAGGTAAAAATGTGATAGATTGTAAATGGGTTTTCAGAGTAAAGAAGAAGTCTGATGGAACCATTGATCGCTACAAAGCCAGACTAGTTGCGAAAGGTTTTAAGCAAAGGTATGGCTTAGACTATGAGGACACATTTAGTCCTGTTGTAAAGGCTGCCACTATTCGCCTTGTTTTGTCTATTGCCATGTCTACGGGATGGAGTCTCCGTCAGCTAGATGTACATAACGCGTTTCTCCATGGTGTTCTGGAAGAGGAAGTGTTCATGCGACAACCTCCTGGGTTTGAGGACAAAAGTAAACCCTTTGCAAGCTTGATAAGGCTTTGTATGGATTAAAACAAGCTCCCAGAGCATGGTATTCCAGGTTGAGCTCAAAACTTCAGGCACTTGGTTTTGCTCCTTCCAAATCTGACACCTCATTATTTATTTATAATAAGTCAAATACCTCCATATTTGTACTTATATATGTTGATGATATTATAGTCACAAGTTCATCAGATGAGGCTGTCACAGGATTGTTAAAAGATTTAAATTCTGAATTTGCTCTCAAGGATCTGGGAGACCTGCATTATTTTCTTGGTATTGAAGTAAAGAGAGCAGGAAATGACCTCTATCTTACCCAAGAAAAGTATGCAACTGATCTTGTAGCCAAATCAGGGTTGAAAGGTTGCAAGCCAGCATTGACACCTTTGTCCAGCTCAGAAAAATTGTCCTTGTCAGAGGGAGAACTCTTGAACCAAGAGGATAGCACCAGGTACAAAAGTATGGTTGGTGCATTACAATATTTAACCTTGACTAGGCCTGATATTTCTTTTGCTGTGAACAAAGTATGTCAGTTCCTTCATGCACCTACTACAGTACATTTGACAGCTGCAAAACGCATACTTAGATATGTTAAAAATACTTTGAGCATTGGACTAACTTTCAGCAAGTCACCATCAACACTTGTCAGTGCATTCTCTGACTCTGATTGGGCAGGCTGTCTAGATGATAGACGATCAACTGGTGGCTTTGCAGTGTTCTTTGGTCCAAATCTGATTTCTTGGTGTGCTAAAAAGCAAGCTACTGTGTCTAGATCCAGCACAGAAGCAGAATACAAGGCACTAGCAAATGCTACTGCTGAAATTATCTGGGTTCAGTCTCTGCTTAAGGAACTTGGCATACGCTGCAAACAAGCTCCATGCTTATGGTGTGATAACCTTGGTGCTACATACCTTTCTGCTAATCCAGTTTTTCATGCACGAACTAAACATATCGAAATATACTTTCACTTTGTCAGAGAAAGGGTTGCTGCCAAGAAATTGGATGTTCGGTTTATTCACTCTCAAGATCAAGTTGCTGATGGGTTTACCAAGACCTTGCCTACAAGAAGTTTTGAGGAATTTAAGCGTAATCTCAACATGTCCAAGTTGTGATTATGGGAGGGTGTTAAACATAGTGCAATAGGCCCATAGGGCGCACCGGCCGAACCTGGCCTGACTAGATAGATAGAGTCCATCTTGTTGTAACTTCTTATCTCTCTATCTCTCTAGATCTTCCTTGTTTCTCAAGATGTAATCCCAACAACTTTGTATGCTTATCAGGGAGATGCCCCTGCCTATATAACACGCAACCGTCGCCTCTAACGAGGTACGACGTTCTCCGCTCGTTTACACCTTGTTGCTACTGTGCGCAGCAAAGTCTAGATCTTTGAAGTACTTCCTTGTCAATTCGTCCGTTTTCCTTCTGCTATCAAAGTAAAGCCTTAATTTGGTTTTAGTCAGTTGGAAGATACTCAGGTTCAAAGCTGCGTTGCGTTACTGTTACTGTACATTAGTAACGCAGTTTGCAAGCAGGAGGAGTTTACAACCTTGCAACTGAAAAAGCTCTATGCTTTGTTATGCAGTGTAGTGTTAGTATATTTACTGTACAAGTTGCAAGTTTTCGCTGATAAAGATTTCTGTGCTATTTCTGTTACATGAACCTTTCAGCAAGTTTACCGGGCATGGAGAAATCTAAAACAGACAAGTGTTCTACCCAGGGAGGATTCGGTATAATCAAATATGCTGCGTCCTCCATGCAAGGAAACTGTGATGTCATGGAGGACTTTGTGAGTTCTCTATATTCAGTACTTTGTGCAAATAGTGAGATGGTATGCATTTTGATGAAATAATGAATTTGACCCACGCATGCTTTAACATTTGCAGCATACTGCTATTCTAGATCTGAATGAATCTCAATCATCGTTTTTTGGTGTTTATGATGGCCATGGAGGTTTGATCTTCGTCATTCTGATACTGTTAGAACATGTTACTTTCTAGTTGTTTGGTCTTTTATACAATCATGTGTCAGTAACTACGATTGAACATAACTAATCGAGTTATGCAATCGGGTTTGTGCTGAATTACGACGACAATAACATAACTTGTGAGGATATTGTGTTTGAGTGTAGCACCTGGTAGCCGGCTGTCATACCAAACCATAGTCTTCGCTCCCAGCTTCAATGGTCACAACTTTTATTGATACTTTTTTTCGAGTGGTGGATGCATTATGTTACTAATATCTTCAATACGTCAGTGTACTTTCGTTACAGTCATACACATTATTTGAAGGGATATTTCAACCAATATTTGTCTTCACTCTGTTTTAATATATGAACTTAGTACAGGCGTATGATTTATACAGGCTTTGTTTTTTGTTATATAAGATGGTCATGAAGTGTTATATGTTTGCCTTTTCAGGAGCAGACGTTGCAAGGTATTGTTCTAGTCAATTTCACAACGAGCTTGCTAAGGATGACGACTATGGCAACAATCTGCCAAAAGCAATGAGTACTGTTTTCTCCAGGTATTTTCCATATGATTAAATCATGTACTCTACATTTTCAGAACAAGTTTCTCAAAACTATGCACTAAGCTGATGGGGCAATAGTCAGTAGTGTCCTGTGTGTCAGGTTTTTTGGGAATTAGGTAGATAAGAGCCTTGTTGAGTACCGCAAATCCGCGACCATCAACGACCAATAATTTCAGGAGAGCAGCCATGGTATCCCAGCAAGCTTTCAAATGCACCGAGTCTGAAGATAAGACACTGTGTTCCAAAATAAAGCCCAGTTTAGTCCAAAAAAGCTCAAACATGAGGCATTTCTTCTGATTAAATGCAGCGTTGAGAGGCTCTTGAAGATCTCCTTTCCTACATTGCCTGGTGGCTGCTTGAAGACCCTCTTGCTGTTGTTCACTTTTGGGTTCTATTCTCCCGCAGTGCAGACTTTCTTTATGTCTAGTTATGTGGATAACTATTCACTAGTCTATTAGCGTTATTCATTGCCTACCCTGGAGGTCTGGCTTGTAGAATTCCCAGGGGAGGGTGTCCGGAGTCTGCCTTTTGGCTAGATGGGGGATGTGCTTGCTGGTGCACACTCCCCCCATGTTCTCTTTGTGTTGCGAATAGGTAGTGCTCCTAGTCTGCTTCCTTAGACCATGCATCGTTTGTTGCTTTACCTTCGCTCCTAGTAGATGGGAATCAGAGAGGAAACTCCCTTTTATCAAAAAAGAAGAAGAGAAAGGGCCTGCAGGCTGCAGCAGACTGTTTGGGTTGTTAAGCTCTCAATCCACAGAAACCAGAGCTCTATCAATTTTGGTAAGTATGGGGACTTCTCTCTCGTTACTCCATGTAAAACAACGTCCGTGCATATATACTTATCTCAGTTCATGGTCCTCCACATAGCACCTGAACCTAGACATTATATTGCAATTCAGATCTAGTTGCTCTTCTCTGATGCTCTAGGCCTAGGACAAAGTAACGCTGAGCCATCCGATCAGGTAGAAATTGTGTTTTGAGTTTGTCTCCCTGAGGCCCATACACAATAGTCATCCACGAAGAATTGGCGTCTTTTAGACGCACCAGGCCCATGACAAAATTAGTGTCAAGAGTGATCTGGTCCACCTGTAACAAGGCCGAATCCCAAGCCAACAGTATGCTCCTCACGTCTCCACAACAGGCAAGCAAAGCCGTCAAGTGGTGCATTACAATGTATTGATCGATTACAGCAACTTTAGTTTCTTGCAAACACACCAAATTAACATGCACCAAGTCAATAAACTCCCTCACTGCTTTCCTCTTTGTGGGCTATTCAGACCACAAATGTTCCAGCATAACACCCTGGGATTGATATCCATCAAAAAGAGATGAACATCACCACTGCCTGCCTCAATAGTTTTCAAAAATTGTGAATTCTTAGCTATGACACGCAATTCCGTCAAATTTCGTTAAACAATACGGCTAACTGTGGCCCACACAAAAGACAAGCTTTAAGTCCCATTATGCAAGTTCACATAATCTGCACTATGTATGCATTTCCATTTCAATATTGAAAGGTGAAAAGGCCAGCACGTAAATATGGCAAATCTAATTGTTTTATTCTTAATGTTGCAGTATTGACACAAAGTTGAAACAGTCAGATGACTGGAGGACGATAGCTAATCCTCCTGGTATTAGAAATTTAAGAAGGAGCCTCGGGATTGCTGGCTGTGCTGTTAAGCGATGGTTATGGAAGGTGATATAGAATGTTATTTAAGCATTTAATTGTTGAAGAATCAATCAAAATTTTATCTCTTTGTATGCTACATATTATCATGTGAAAGGAATTGCACTTTTCTGAGATGTGCTTTGGAGTTGCCACTGATATATTTAACTCATAATCCCAATTTGTGTTCCATTGAGTGCTTAGTTTACTGAATTGGAAGCTAAATGCTCCTTATGTCATCATAAAATTGTACTACCAAAATTGAGGTTGAGTTGATTACTTTATTCTTCATAGTTTGCTTCTTTTATTGAAGGGCACATCAGCGAATTTCTTCTTTAATAGTTTATTTTTCCATATGATTTTCATCTTTTCTTTATTATACCTGAGTTTGGAATTTGTTTTGCAGGCACCTTACCCTGGGCCCCTACAGGAAGGATGCACTGCATGCACGGTTGTCATCACAGGCAACCGCATCACTGTTGGAAATGTCGGTGATTCCCGCTGTGTACTCTCAAGGAACGTTGAACTCCCAAAAGTTCAGGTAGAGTGAAAATTAAATTAAATTTCTGTTTGATGCATCCAATTTTGTGATAATGTATGCGTTGAAATGTGCATAAGATTTTTGTTTGTCCATTTTTATGGTAAGGCTCTTGTTCTATCCACTCTCCACGAACCAGCTGCCAAACATGAAAAGCAGAGAATCTTAAAGGCAGGAGGACAAGTATGGGCTGAAGCTGGTGGGTCAAAGTTGGGCATTCAATGCGTTGAGGGAACGTTACCCACTTCCAGATCTTTTGGTTAGTCCTTATCTTATTTCCTTTATGTTTCTTGGGTACAATCTATTCATTGTTGATGGGCGTTTTGACTATTTACATCTCAGGTGATTACCAATTCAAGCAGAATAAACATTTGCCTCGTGAAGAACAAATGGTGATATGTGTTCCAGCCATATTCGAAGTAAGTTTGTCACTATGTTGCATGAGCTATGTGTAAGTTTCTTGATGCGTGCGGTCTGATGGAAACGACTGTTTATTTTTCTAGGAGGTGATTTCTGATACCATGGAATTTATTGTGGTAGCAAGTTCTGGCATCTGGTAAGTATGAAGAAAAAATAACTGTTGATCCAAGCCAGTAAAGTTACTCTAAATTATTATTTATCTTTCATGCTTGTTCCATCCTAGGACAGTAATATTTGGAACCTGAAGTTTGCACATTTTGGTTCAAGTTAAATTTGACCCACCATGCACTACAAGGGTCTGAGTTTGAGCTACTTCATCCACATGTGAAATTCAGTTTCTGTTTTCTCAAACCGGAGGACAGTAAACTATTTTCTGAGTTCAAGTTGCTGAAAAGAGCAATATGTGTCAGTATTGCAATATGCGTCAGTATTTAGGTTAGCTAGTGCCTTGTATTGTGTTGATAAATAATCAAATTTGATGGTTCCATATCATGTTGATTTGCTATATGGAAATGGCAGTTCAGTATGTTTGTTTGTTTTCCGTAATAACAACAATAGGAGTTGTGTCAAAAGTTTTCTGTTCACTGCAAGAATGCTAAAACTAATAAGAGATGGCGTTACTGGTCAGCAGTCGATAGATCCAGCCATACACATAGGGACACAATTTGGTGTCATGTTTCATAGTTATAATTTCCTCTATATATTATCCCAGAAAAAAAATCCTTTATACATTGTCGTAACAAGATTACATCTATTGTTTTTTTTCTTCTTCTCCAGGTCTGTCATGACCAGTAAGATGGTGGTTGAAAAAGTACGCGAAGGCTTGCAATCCGTGAGTCTTGTTTGTTCAAAAAATATTCTGCTTGTCAATAACAGTAATATTATGTTTAAGATAAACTACTTACTTGATGAAGAAAATTCAATTGCTTTGGGATTTGTCATCAATGCAGGGAAAAGACCTTAAAGCCATCTGTGAAGAGCTTCTGGATTCATGCCTTAGCAAGGGATCAAAACTCAACCTGTCAGTGATATTGGTCCAGTTCAATTTGAACCAGGCTGCTCCACAAGTGCAAGCTCCTGCCTATGTAGGCGATGACATAGTGGAAGTTCCTGCCTCCCATGTCGGTGACCAAGCATCTGGTGTTGGCGGTCAACCTGTTGAACCTGCTGAAGACAGCGTGGCCGTCAACACCGAGAACAACGGCGAAGGGCTGGGGCTGGCAAAGAAGAAACGTTTAGGATGCTTTTCTGTCGACGGCAGGGGATCTCGCAGAGGCAAATCTCCCACAAGATATTTCAAGGGACTCAACAGTTTCTGGGGTCTGTTCAAGAAAGGGAAATGTGCCAGCCCGAATGCGGCCATGAAAGAAGAAGTTCATGTCTCTCGGAAAGAGGATGCAAGCGACCAAGTTTAGAGAGTGTCTACTGAGTTCCTGGCAGTCGGCCAGTGCATGCGTGGGGTGTTTGTGTTTTAAGTTGGAAAAAAATACCTTCCCTATCAACCGACTTCTCACTGGAAAAACCAATCGCTCCCAACTCATTCAGATGAAAAACGCTTCGCGCGATCGACCATGATTCACCTCTCTGCCGTGGCACATGCATTGCCCTTGAAGTTCTCTGTCGTGGCACACGCATTGCCCTTGTAGTTTTCTGTCGTGGCACACACATTGTGCATCTGTTCCAATCACCACAGCACTAAAGAAGCCAGCTTTGCAACGAAACAGCCGCTAGCTCCTTGCCGCTTTAGACTGCTATATATATACACAGCTAAACACAACGAAACAACGCTATCACGGGCAAGTACTGCATCACTTTAGACTCCTGCTATCTGCAACTACTTGCCGCTTCACATACACAGCTAAACACACAGCACCGCTAAAAAGAAACATACGCAGCTAAACACACAAGGGGGAAAAGGGACGCAGCTTGTCACCAAGTAAGCAAAGGCGTTTACCCAAACAGTTTTTCATGCATTACTTTCATCCAACTTTGTTAAACCAGAAATATTATGAGAACATAGCAATTTGTCTGAATTATTTAAAAGAATGGTTTCATTAGGCACATGTATGTACCCACGCAAAGTATTGGTCATACTGCTTACCACCAAATAATGGCAATTAGGGCATCTCGAACGCTGACCCCACAAAAGAACACGGTGTCCGTCCGTGGACTGGTATCACACCCAAATAATCGCGATTAGTGCATCTCCAACACCGACCCCAAACGGACAAGGCATACATCCGCGGACTATTTCGGACCCTGACCATCCAACCGCATCCCCTAACCATCCACCCAGTTTCGGCGCCAATTTTCATTTCAAATGCATAGCAATAGCAAGTTAAAGTGCTTCGTTCACATAACACCCGATCACAACCAAAAGAGGCCGATGTTCATAGTTTTATATGTCCTATCACAAAGGTATCTTAGTCCGACAGTCCATGCAAAAATGGACTTTTTGCCTTGCTGGACCGGCTATTCGAGCCTCCACGCTCATCCTGCCGCCGACTCCTCCTTTCCATCCTCCTCCTTCTCCGTCGTCTCCAGCTCGCCCTTCAAGCGCCTCAACATCCTAAGTCGACGGACGGCTTGCACGATCATCCCCGACCGCCCCCTACAACCCACTCGCCCCTGCTCCCCATCTGCAGCCATGCCCATTGCCCTTCTTTTTTCCACCCGCGTCCTTTGCCTTCTATTAGAGGTGGAGGGCTTACTGTGTCACTGAGTTGATCATTCGGGCGGCCGCCTTCGCCGGATCATCCACCTCCACCGTCTCCGGCATCTTATCGTATGGGTGAAGGAAATATGCCCTAGAGGCAATAATAAAGTTGTTATTTTATATTTCCTTATTCATGATAAATGTTTATCATTCATGCTAGAATTGTATTAACCGAAAACTGGATACATGTGTGGATACATAGACAAAATAACGTGTCCCTAGTATGCCTCTACTAGACTAGCTCGTTGATCAAAAGATGGTTATATTTCCTAGCCATGGACATGAGTTGTCATTTGATAACGGGATCGCATCATTAGTAGAATGATGTGATGGACAAGACCCATCCGTTAGCTTAGCATAATGATCGTTCAGTTTTATTGCTACTGCTTTCTTCGTGTCAAATATATATTCCTCCGACTATGAGATTATGCAACTCCCGGACACCGGAAGAATGCCTTGTGTGCTATCAAACGTCACAACGTAACTGGGTAATTATAAAGATGCTCTACAGGTATCTCCGAAGGTGTTTGTTGGGTTGGCATAGATCGAGATTAGGATTTGTCACTCCGAGTATCGGAGAGGTATCTCTGGGCTCTCTCGGTAATGCACATCATATGAAGCCTTGCAAGCAATGTGACTAATGAGTTAGTTACGGGATGATGCACTACGGAACGAGTAAAGAGACTTGCTGGTAACAAGATTGAACTAGGTATAGAGATACCGACGATCGAATCTCGGGCAAGTAGCATACCGATGACAAAGGGAGTACCTATATTGACATTGCGGTTCGACCGATAAAGATCTTCGTAGAATATGCGGGAACCAATATGAGCATCCAGGTTCCGCTATTGGTTATTAACCAGAGAGGTGTCTCGGTCATGTCTACATAGTTCTCGAACCCGTAGGGTCCGCACGCTTAACGTTCGATGACGATTGGTATTATATGAGTTATGTGTTTTGGTGACCGAAGGTTGTTCGGAGTTCCGGATGAGATCATGGACATGACGAGGAGTCTCAAAATGGTCAAGAGGTAAATATTGATATATTGGAAGGTTACATTCGGACACCGGAATAGTTTTGGGAAGTTTTAGATGATTTTCAGAGTACCGGGAGGTTACCGAAACCCCTCCTGGGAAAGTTAATGGGCCACATGGGCCTTAGTGGAGAAGAGAGGGAAGGCCATAGGAGGTGGCGCCCCCCCTTGCCAATCCGAATTGGACAAGGGGTGGGGGTGCCCCCCCTTTCCCTCTCCTACTCCTTCTCCCTTCCCCCTTTTCTACTCCGGGAAAAAGGAAAGGGGGGGGGGGGCGAATCCTACTAGGAGTGGAGTCCTAGTAGGACTCCCTCCCCATGGCGCGCGCCCCTGGTGGCCGGCTTCCTCCTCCCTCCTTTATATACGGGGGCAGGGGGGCACCCCAAAGGCGTAACATTGTCTTAGTCATGTGTGGTGCCCCCCTCCACCGTTTACTCCTCCGATAGTATCATCGTAGTGCTTAGGCGAAGCCCTGCGCGGATCACATCACCAACACCATCATCATGCCATCGTGCTGACGAAACTCATCGACTCCATCGACACTTTGCTGGATCAAGAGATCGAGGGACGTCATCGAGCTGAACGTGTGCAGAACTCGGAGGTGTCGTACGTTCGGTACTTGATCGGTTGACTCGAGAAGACGTTCGACTACATCAACCGCGTTAAGTTAACACTTCCTCTTTTGGTCTACGAGGGTACGTGGACACACTCTCCCCCTCTCGTTGCTATGCATCTCCTAGATAGATCTTGCGTGATCGTAGGAATTTTTTTAAAATTGCATGCTACATTTCCCAATAGTGGCATCCGAGCCAGGTCTATGCGTAGATGATATGCACGAGTAGAACACAAAGAGTTGTGGGCGATAATAGTCATACTGCTTACCACCAACTTCTTACTTTGATTCGGCGGTATTGTTGGATGAAGTGGCCCGGACCAACATTACATGACCACGTTCATGAGATCGATTCTACCGACGTGCTTTGCACACAGGTGGCTGGCGGGTGTCTGTTTCTCCAACTTTAGTTGAATCGAGTTTGACTACGGCCGGTCCTTGTTGAAGGTTAAAACAGCACACTTGACGAAAAATCGTTGTGGTTTTTGTGCCGTAGGTTTGTACGGTTCATGCTAGCAGCCCATAGCAGCCACGTAAAGCTTGCAACAAACAAAGTAGAGGACGTCTAACTTGTCTTTGCAGGGCATGTTGTGATGTGATATGGTCAAGACATGATGTGATATAAATATTGTTGTATGATATGATCATGTTTTGTAAAAGTAATCGGCAACTGGAAGGAGCCATATGGTTGTCGCTTTATTGTATGAAATACAAACGCTATGTAATTGCTTTACTTTATCACTAAGCGGTAGCGATAGTTGTAGAAGCAATGGTTGGCGAGACGATCACCACGACGCTATGATGGAGATCAAGGTGTCAAGCCGGTGACGATGGAGATCATGATGTTGCTTCGGTGATGGAGATCGTGAGCACAAGATGATGATGGCCATATCTTGTCACATATTTTGATTGCATGTGATGTTTATCTTTATGCATCTTATTTTGCTCAGTACGGCGGTAGCATTATAAGATGACCCCTCACTAAATTTCAAGGTATAAGTGTTCTCTCCGAGTATGCACCGTTGCAAAAGTTCTTCGTGCTGAGACACCATGTGATGATCAGGTGTGATAAGCTCTACGTTCAAATACAATGGGTGCAAGCCAGATTTGCACGCGCGGAATTGTGACGCCCGGGTAATTAAGTTACAGAAACCCCCTCGTAATGATGCCACATCACCTCGGTTACTATTGTTAAACTCGCGTTGATTAGGAACCGATTCAAATTCAAATTCAAAATCAAGGCAAACAACAAAAGTTTTCAAATGTTAAAACTAAAATGTTCGGGTTGTGACAAATGTTGCATAGGTAGTTATGGTGAAGAACCCATATTTAAATAAAATGTTTAAATGCACTCTAGTAAATAAAACAGTGGCTAAAACAAATATTTAAATGATTTTACAATATTAAACAAATACAGACTAACCTATTTGCCTATCAAACTAAAGGTGATAGTAGCCCAAATTATAATAGGTTTTTTAGATGCAATTCTTGTATTTTAAAACTAGTTTTGTTTTGAAATGAACTAAAACAGAAAAGAAAATAAGTAACGAAAAGAAAACACAAAAAACAGAAAACAAAAGAAAAAAAAGAAAAAAAAAGAAAAGAACCCCCCGGGCTTCGGCCCAGCAGGACACTGGCCCAGCCGGCCGACCCCCCACTCCACTTAACCCCCCACGCCCCCGAAACCCTAACCCCCACGCACCCACTTCCCCCCACTCGTCCCACTCCTCCCCCTCCCCCGATCTAGATCGGATCGGGGCTCGCAGCGCCAACCACCGCCCGGTGCCCGCGCCACTGAGGGAGTCCTGGACTAAGGGGTCCTCGGGCGTCCGGCCTGTTATCTACTAGGCCGGACCGATGGGATGTGAAGACATGAAGACCGAAGACTGTACCCGTGTCCGGATTGGACTCTACTTGGCGTGGAGGGCAAGCTTGGCGACCAACTATGTAGATTCCCTTTGATGTAATCGACTCCATGTAACCCTAGATCTCTCCGGTGTCTATATAAACCGGAGAGCATAGTCCGGATAGGGATATACTCATTACCATATTCATATAGGCTAGACTTCTAGGGTCTAGCCATTACGATCTCGTGGTAGATCAACTCTTGTAACACTCATATTCATCAAGATCGATCAAGCAGGACGTAGGGTATTACCTCCATAGAGAGGGCCCGAACCTGGGTAAACATCGTGTCCCCCGTCTCCTGTTACCATCGATCCTAGACGCACAGTTCGGGACCCCCTACCCGAGATCCGTCGGTTTTGACACCGACATTGGTGCTTTCATTGAGAGTTCCACTGTGCCGTCGCTAAGAGGGTTGATGGCTCGCCTTGTTGTCAAGGATAATATCATCTCCGGAGGAGCCCTGGCCCCAGGCCAGACCCTCTGGCTCAGCGGCTTCGTCATGACCGCCGGCTCGGCCCTTACCGACGACGACCTCTCAAGTCATCGAAAATCGCCTCCGCGTTGATCCCGAATACTCCGACCGCATGGATCCAATGGAGTTATCGTCATTGAACGAACTCCTGGATCAGATGGCCGCCTTGGGGGTCACTACAGACTACGATCGGGTTGGGCTTAAACCTGACCAGAGAGAAATTAAAACTCCATGGATCACCCATCAGATAGCGGTAGTCGAGGAGGGGAGCAACTCTTCCACTATATTGAAGACAAACTATGTTCGGATCTCCGATCTTGAAGAGCCGGATATTCTCTGGTAGGAAGGCATGTCTCTTCCTCCGAATATAGTGTCGGATGAGGAGCCCAAAAAATCAGTCGATATCCCGGAGCCCGAATTGTCAGGCCCGGTAGATCTCCAAACTCCGGATCCAAAATAGGGTCAGGGTTCGGATTCAATTTCACCCACCCACCCGGACATAGACGCTCTCAGGAGCACCAAACAACAGTCTCAGGAAACGGTCCACCACTTCTGGGCCAGATTCCTCCTTGTCAAAGACAAGGTAAAAGACTGCCGCGACGAAGACGCGATAGCAGCATTCTGCAAACAACTGCGCGGACGAAGGCATCCTTAACGCCATCAATCGCCGCCGCATACCATTCGCTGACTTAGCAACTATCGTACAAAGGTACAGCGCGATGGAAATGAAGGAAATATGCCCTAGAGGCAATAATAAAGTTATTATTTATTTCCTTGTTTCATGATAAATGTAATTATTCATGCTAGAATTGTATTAACCGGAAACATAATACATGTGTGAATACATAGATAAACAGAGTGTCACTAGTATGCCTCTACTTGACTAGCTCGTTAATTAAAGATGGTTATGTTTCCTAACCATAGACATGAGTTGTCATTTGATTTACAGGATCACATCATTAGGAGATGATGTGATTGACTTGACCCATTCCGTTAGCTTAGCACTTGATCGTTTAGTATGTTGCTATTGCTTTCTTCATGACGTTAGATTATGCAACTACCGAATACCGGAGGAACACTTTGTGTGCTACCAAACGTCACAACGTAACTGGGTGATTATAAAGGTGCTCTACAGGTGTCTCCGAAGGTACTTGTTGGGTTGGCGTATTTCGAGATTAGGATTTGTCACTCTGATTGTCGGAGAGGTATCTCTGGGCCCACTCGGTAATGCACATCACTATAAGCCTTGCAAGCATTGTAACTAATGAGTTAGTTGCGGGATGATGTATTACAGAACGAGTAAAGAGACTTGCCAGTAACGAAATAGAACTAGGTATTGAGATACCGACGATCGAATCTCGGGCAAGTAACATACCTATGACAAAGGGAACAACGTATGTTGTTATGCGGTTTGACCGGTAAAGATCTTCGTAGAATATGTAGGAGCCAATATGAGCATCCAGGTTCCGCTATTGGTTATTGACCGGAGACGTGTCTCGGTCATGTCTACATAGTTCTCGAACCCGTAGGGTCCGCACACTTAAAGTTCTGTGACGATTTGTATTATGAGTTTATGTGTTTTGATGTACCGGAGGTAGTTCAGAGTCACGGATGAGATCGGGGACATGACGAGGAGTCTCGAAATGGTCGAGACGTAAAGATCGATATATTGGACGACTATATTCAGACATCGAAAAGGTTCCGAGTGATTCGGGTATTTTCGGAGTACCGGGGAGTTACGGGAATTCACCGGGAGAAATATTGGGCCTTATTGGGCCATACAGGAATAGAGGAGAGATGCCAAATGGAAGGAGGCGCGCCCCCCTCTGGTCCGAATTGGACAAGGGGTGCAGCCCCCTTTTCCTTCTCCCTCTCCCCCTCTTTCCTTCTTTCCTACTCCGGAAAGGAAAGGGGAATCCTACTAGGACTTGGGAGTCCTAGTAGGACTCCCCACACTTGGCGCGCCCCCTCTAGGGCCAGCCTCTCCCTCCCTCCTTTATGTACGGGGGCAGGGGGACACCTCTAGACACAACAATTGATCTCTTGATCTCTTAGCCGTGTGCGGTGCCCCCCTCCACCATAATCCACCTCGATCATATCGTAGCGGTGCTTAGGCAAAGCCCTGCGTCGGTAGCATCATCATCACTGTCATCACGCCGTCGTGCTGACGGAACTCTCCCTCGAAGCTCTGCTGGATCGGAGTTCGTGGGACGTCATCGAGCTGAACGTGTGCTGAACTCGGAGGTGCCGTGCATTCGGTACTTGGATCGGTCGGATCGTGAAGACGTACGACTACATCAACCACGTTGTCATAACGCTTCCGCTTTCGGTCTATGAGGGTACGTGGACACACTCTCCCCTCTCGTTGCTATGCATCACCATGATCATGTGTGTGCGTAGGAATTTTTTTGAAATTACTACGTTCCCCAACAGTGGCATCCGAGCCAGGTTTTATGCGTAGATGTTATATGCACGAGTAGAACACAAGTGAGTTGTGGACGATACAAGTCATACTTCTTACCAGCGTGTCACACTTGGTTCAGCGGTATTGTTGGATGAAGCGGCCCGGACCGACATTACGCGTACGCTTACGCGAGACTGGTTTTACCGTCGTGCTTTGCACACAGGTAACTAGCGGGTGTTAGTTTCTCCAACTTTAGTTGAACCGAGTGTGGCTACGCCCGGTCCTTGTGAAGGTTAAAACAGCACCAACTTGACGAACTATCGTTGTGGTTTTGATGCGTAGGTAAGAACGGTTCTTGCTCAGCCCGTAGCAGCCACGTAAAACTTGCAGCAACAAAGTAGAGGACGTCTAACTTGTTTTTGCAGGGCATGTTGTGATGTGATATGGTCAAGACGTGATGAGATATAAGTTGTTGTATAAGATGATCATGTTTCACTAGTACAAAACAGGGCTTTCGTCACAGGGCAATATTCACATTAGTCCCGGTTCAATCACGAACCGGGACTAATGTGAGCATTGGTCCCGGTTCGTGCGGCTAAGACATTAGTCCCGGTTCACCTGGGCCATTTAGTCCCGGTTGGTGCCACGAACCGGGACTAAAGGGTGCGATGCCCATTAGTACCGGTTGGTGGCACCAACCGGGACTAAAGGTTAGTCCTTTAGTCCCGCTTGGTGCCACCAACCGGGACCAAAGGACATCTGCCCGCGTCGCGGCCAAAGTTTAGTCCCACCTCGCTAGTTGAGAGAGCTCGAGAGTGGTTTATAAGCGCTGCTGCGCCCACCCTCTCGAGCTCCTCTCAATTGCAGGCTTTCGGGCCTAACCGTACACTGTGTGCCTGTGGGCCTACTGGGCCACCTGCGGGCCTGAATCCTGGCCCATGGTTGGGTTTCTAGTCGTATTCAGGCCGTGGTGGCCCAGTAGATGGCACTTTTTTTCTTTGTTGCTTTATTTATTTTATTTTGTTTCTACTTACAACAAAATACGTACTGTTGCTATTTTTATTTATTTTATTAAATTTTATTTTTTAATTCTTTTTGCTTTTAGGTCACAAAAATTATAAACTTTCTGTTAGTGCCATTAGTTTTCAAATTTGAATTCTTTGAAATTTCTGTGATTCTTTTCCTGCTATTTAATATTACTGTGTTTTATGATTCTATTCAAAAACAGATTTTGTTATTTTAGTTCCTAACAAAAAAATCTTTATGATAATGCTTTTTGCTATTAAAATGTCTAACAAAAACATTCTTTATGAAAAATTCTTTTTGCTATT